>NC_089588.1:105232145-105532145 GCF_019320115.1 Miscanthus floridulus | reverse complement strand
GCCCAGCACAGAACCACCCTGCACCAAGCACTAGAAACTAGAAGGCACTCGTGCCAACCCCTACAAGCGGTACGCCTTTCACCTGCTTTGCTTGTGGCCAACCAGGTCACAAAGCCGCGGAGTGCTCTTAGAACTCAGCTGCTCAGAAGTCTTAGTTCAAGGGATCTGCTACTCGTGGATGTCTCAACCATCTGGATGCCAAGGAAGCACAGGCTGCCCCTGACGTTGTGTATGGTATGTTTTTAGTTAATGGCAATACTGCATCAGTTCTATTTGACTCCGGAGCAACTTGTTCTTACATATCATCCAAGTTTGCACGAGAACATGACCTGCCTGTAACCCCACGTAAAAAGCCTATCATCACCAGCTCACCTTTAGGAGACCTAAAGTGCACCCACATCTGTAAGGGAGTGAGTCTTACCATTGAGGGTCTTATCTTTAAAGTCGACCTAACCCTGTTACCTTCCACAAACCTAGATGTCATCTTAGGTATGGATTGGTTAACCATTCACCGAGGTATCATATCATGTTCACCTAGATATGTCCAAGTGACCCACCCATCAGGCCAAGTTATTAGATGTGAACCCCAGTCCGGAAAGTCCACCTCTAACCTGTGTGCCCTTAAAGCCAGTTCAGAATCACAGAAAGAGGAGAAGACAGTTCATGATGTGCCTGTGGTCAGAGACTATTCCGATGTATTCCCTAAAGAATTACCGGGTATGCCACCAGACCGTGATGTAGAGTTCATCATTGATCTCTTGCCGAGAACAGGACCCATTGCCAAGAGACCCTATCGCATGTCAGTTGATGAACTGGCCGAGCTCAAGAAACAGCTTAATGAGCTCATCTTGAAGGGATATATCAGACCCAGTGCTTCACCCTGGGGATCCCCTGTTCTGTTTGTTAAGAAGAAGGATGGCTCAATGAGAATGTGCATTGATTACCGGAACTTGAACGTAGTCACCATCAAGAACAAATACCCCCTACCAAGAATCGATGATCTGCTTGATCAGCTTCGAGGTGCCAAGTATTTCTCCAAAATTGATCTCAGATCCGGCTATCATCAGATGAAGATTCAAGAGAGTGACATCCCGAAGACAGCTTTTGTGACTAGGTATGGCCAGTTTGAGTTCACCGTGGTATCCTTTGGACTCACAAATGCTCCTGCATACTTCATGAACATGATGAACAAGGTTTTCATGGATGAACTGGATAAGTTCGTGGTAGTATTCATTGATGACATTCTTGTCTATTCACCCACCACTGAAGAACATGAACATCATCTGAGAACCGTGCTTGAGAAATTAGCCCAACATCAGCTCTACGCAAAGTTCAACAAATGAGAGTTTTGGCTACAGAAAGTTGCCTTCCTAGGCCATGTACTATCAACTGAAGGTGTTGCAGTTGACCCAGCTAAGATTGAGGCTGTGAAAGAGTGGGATCAACCCCGTAATATGATAGAAGTCAGAAGTTTCTTAGGATTGGCTGGATATTATCGCCGATTCATTGAGAACTTCTCCAAGATAGCCCGTCCAATAACCAACCTTCTGAAGAAGACTAAGGAGTTTGAATGGACGCCCGAGTGCGAACAAAGCTTCCAAGAATTGAAACAGAAGCTTACCACAACTCCTATGCTAGCATTGCCTGATATCAGCAAAGATTTCGTGGTCTATTGTGATGCATCCTGTCAGGGACTTGGTTGTGTACTGATGCAAGATGGAAAAGTGATAGCATATGTGTCTCGACAGTTGAAAGAGCATGAGAACCATTACCCAACCCATGATCTTGAGTTAGCAGCAGTTGTGCATGCCCTGAAGATCTGGAGACACTACTTGATAGGCAACAAGTGTGATATCTATACGGATCACAAGAGCTTGAAGTACGATCTAAATATGAGGCAACGCCGATGGCAAGAGTTGATCATGGATTACGACCTGGAAATTCACTATCATCCGGGAAAAGCTAATGTAGTCGCAGATGCTCTTAGTCGCAAGAGTTACTGTCACACCTTGATCACTGAATACGTACCACCTGAGCTCAAGGAAGAGATTGATGATTTCCAACTAGAGATACTACCGCATGGCTTGTTGAATGAGCTCCGCATACAGTATGATCTCACAGATCGCATCCGTCAAGCACAGAAAAGATGCGAAGAGATCGAATATCTCCGTGGTCTGATGAAACTAGGCTACAAGACCAACCACCAAGAAGATGAACAAGGAACCATCTGGTTCAAGAACAGAATTTGTGTTTCCATTTGACCCAGTACTACGAGAGGAAATTCTGTTAGAAGCTCACGATTCCAAGTACTGTATTCACCCAGGAGGTTCAAAGATGTACCAAGACTTGAAGAAACACTTCTGGTCGAAGGGCATGAAGATAGACATTGCAGGACATGTGGCACATTGTGACACCTGTAATAGAGTCAAGGCTGAACATCAAAGGCCTGTAGGTTTGCTAAAGCCTCTTGACATTCCCGAGTGGAAATGGGAGAGCATATCCATGGATTTCATAGTTGGATTGCCCCGTTCACAGAAAGGCAATGATTCCATCTGGGTGATTGTTGATCGTTTGACCAAGATTGCTCACTTTGTACCAGTTAAGACCAAGACCAATGCCGAAAAATTGGCAGATCTATATGTCGAATATATTCTCAGACTGCATGGAGCTCCCTCTAGTATTGTATCTGATCGTGGTCCTCAGTTTGTGTCCCGATTCTAGGAAGCCCTGCACAAGTCCATTGGAACCAAACTTGATTTCAATACCGCTTATCATCCATAGACAGATGGATAGACTAAATGAGTAAATCAGATTTTAGAAGACATGCTTCACGCTAGTGTACTGAATTAGGCTCTGATTGGGAGAAATGCCTACCCTATGCAGAGTTCTCTTACAACAACAGCTACCAAGCCAGTATCAAGATGTCGCCATTTGAAGCTCTGTATGGCAGACCTTGTAAGACACCTTTGATGTGGTCCCAACCAGGAGAAAGATCGTTCTTTGACTCCGCTAAGATTCAAGATGCAGAAGAAGGAGTTGCGCAAGTAAAGGAGAATTTGAGAATTGCTCAAAGTCGATACAAGAGCTATGCTGACAAAAGGAGAAGAGAACTTGAGTTCAATGTGGGAGATTTCGTCTACCTCAAGGTATCCCCGCTACGTGGGACTGTCAGATTCCATGTGAAAGGAAAGCTTGCCCCTAGATTTGTTGGCCCATACAAGATTTGCAAGAGGATGGAAAGCTCACCTACAAACTTGAGCTACCCGAGGAATTAGTGGGTGTACATTCCGTATTTCATGTCTCACAACTACGCAAGTGTTTGAGAGTGCCTGATGAAGTAGTTCCAACAGATACACTTGACATTCAAGATACACTTGAGTATAAAGAACATCCTATCAGAATTCTGGGCAGAGATACCAAGGAGACCCGAAGCAAGACTATTACTATGTGCAAGATCCAATGGAGCAATCACACAGAGAGAGAAGCAACATGGGAGAAGGAGTCTGACCTCCGGCTACACTATCCTTACCTCTTCGAAGAGTACGTTACGCTTTAATCTCGGGGACGAGATTCTGTTAAGGGGGTAGGACTGTAACAACCCAAAAATCCATACACCCAAAAATACCAACTACAAATTTTTTCTTAAAACTCCCATGTGATGATGAGTGTCATGTATAGTAACCCAACCTAAGAGATGCATTAGGTCTAACCCTAACCCAAGTTAACACATAAGCATGGCATGTCATTAGTTAATTGTGTTTATTTAAATTCTAACAAATAAAGTATTGCATACTTTGTTAATTCAAAATGTGATTTGGATTTCCATTTGAGTTATGCTATGCTTAACAACTCCAATAAAATAATAAACCATAAAATAATTAAAACTCAAACCAAGGAATAAAAGTTTAAAGAGAAAAACAAATTATATTTTTTATAACAAAAACCACACCTATTTTTGTTATACAGAGTAGCTAAATAATTCCTAGTATTTATATAAGTATGTTGTGGGCCTCATATCAAAAACTCCAATGAATATGGTGCACCAATTTGGAATCCAAATTTAAAAATCAAAATTGGATTCAAATAAAGAAGAAGGAAAATAAAACAGAAAAAGAAAAGGGGAAGAAGAAGGCCTCGCAGGCTCGGCCTACTTAGCTCGCGCCAGCCCAACTGGCCTGCCAACCCCCTTTCTGCCTTCCCAGCACACGCGCGCGGCCCACGAGCCGGCCTAGCACGCTCGCGCAGCCTCTGCTTGCCTGCTGCCGCTGCCACGCGGGCCCCACCCATCAGCCTTCTCCTGTTCATCTTCTCCACGCCATGCCCCGACCGCCCATGCCGATTTCCTTCGCCGACCGAGCCCCGACAGCGGTGGCAGGGGCGGCCGTTGGATGAGATGCACACGCCTCCGATCCCCCTCAATCTCCAGTCGCCGAACACCGAGCTCCATGGTCGAGCTCGGCTATAAGAGCCCCGGTCCCAGTTGCCCTAGCGCATTCCCGTGCCCGCCGCCACCTTGCGGCCACCCCCCTGCGCACCCGAGCCGAGAGAGAGAGCCAAGAGAGGAAGAAGGAAGGGAGCGGGGGAAAGAGGAAGGAGCTGCCGATGGAGCACCTCCGAAGCCGGCGGAGCAAGGATGACTCCACGACGCTGCATGGCACTGCACGGCTTCTGAAGCTACACGGCCGCCACTCGCCACTGCGTCGCCATCCCCTCTTCCACAACACCTACGGTGAGCCCTCGGTTCTTCCCCTGCTCGCCGCTGGACCTTGCTACTCCGGCCATGGCGCTCCATACCGTGAGCACGTAGGCCAAGGCCATTTGCGGTCTCTAGGCACACAAGCACAGCACACTCACACGCATGTCGCGACCACCTCTGAGCACCAGACCACCACCCCGAGCACCAGACCACCGGCCCGAGCACCAGACCACCGGCCAAGAGCACCAGACCACCGTGGCCAGTACCGCTAGGAGTGCCTGGCGCCTCCCTGACTCGCCCGCCCTGTTCGCTGGAGCCACGAGAAACTCACGAGCCCCGCCAAACACGCTCTTGGCCACCACCACAGCCTAACCACGCCACACCGACGCGCGTCGCCACGCCAAGCCACCGACCACCATGGCCGATGCTCTAGAAAGCCTTGGCCACCACTTAGATCCCACCACCGTGTATGCCGAGGCTCGGCGGAGCTTTTCCCCTCCTCAATTGGGCACCAGCGCCTACGGCAAGGACCGCCGACGAGGCACGCCGCCGGTGGGAGCACGGTCGTGGAAGAAACAGAGGAGATGGGGCGAGTTGAGCAGCGCAGCCCTGCACTCGGTGCACGTGATCCGAGCCGAGGGAGAAGACGGTGGACTCGGTCCACCATGGACCCTGCCTCTGGTCCATGGACCGTGAACATGGGTCCACCGTGAGCCACGCTCACGCCCACAGCCTGGAAGCGAAGCCCTGTAGGAGCCCATGGCAGTGACGTGGCAGCGCCACAGCATGCCACGTGGCGGGCCAAGCCCGGCCCAGATCCAGCCCTGTCCAGGCCCAGTTTGAACCCGGCCCGTATTGATCGTTGACTGGTCAACATTGACCGTTGACCTGGCCCCACATGTCAGTGGCACGGACACTCTGGACCCACATGTCAGATGCTGACGTCATGCTGACATCACGCGGGACCCACACGTTAGAAGCCAACACGACCGGGGTGACGTGATGCTGACGTCACGATGACATCAGCTGCTGACGTCAGCAGCCCTGGCCCCACACGTTAGTGACCTGACCCGTTGACTGTTGACTCGATGTTGACTTTGGCTGGACCCCACCTCTCAGTGACCCGAAAGCCCTGGTTCCACCTGCCGGACTGATGACGCTGATGACGTCATGCTGACGTCATGATGACGTCAGCTGGACCCCACCTGTCAGTACCAAAACCGAGACGATGACGTCATGCTGACGTCAGCATGCCACATGGACCAGCCACAGCGTGACACGTGTCAGCCCAGAATTAATTCGGCCTTTTCCATTTTCAGAAATGATTTAAACTTCGGAAATTCATAACTAATTCATATGACCTCAGAAAAATACGAAACCAGGACCAAAATTCATCTAAAATCGAGCTCTACGCAATGAACCCATGTTTGAGTGCATTTGGCTCTTTTGAATTTTCATTGCTTCTTTGTGCTATTCTATAGACGTCGCTAACGCGACTATAATGTGATCGTTTGCAGACTCGGAGGAGAACCAGACTGACGAGGATCGTGTGTACCGTGAGGAGTACGGAGATGACTACACTGAAGGTGCCACATCCCACCCAATCTCATAGCACCTATTACGCATGGCTAATATAGAGCTGCTATTGCTTTACTTTATTGTTGTAATCACACTATGATAGGACTTGCATGGTAGTAAGCTTTCTTGATGGCCTTTGCCTTGACGCAACCTTACCCCTGCTCACCCTGCTATTAGGCTAGACACACGCTTGCTGCTATATTACTTATTACTTCTACTACGCTTGTACTACATTGATGCGTGGCGGAAACTGGTGTTATCTAGACTTTGGGGAGAGTGCTGCGTGTGTGACTTGGGTGCGTGGAGGGTAAGGGTTGTGTCGACCAAGTTGGAGTATACGACGAGCTTGGGGCAAGTCTTGCCATGGGGTGCTACCTAGGCACCCCTGGAAAAGGATACCTGTGGTGGGTAAATGGTATATGAGGTGGTCCTGGGTTTGAACCTGTGATGGTAGGAGCCCGGGATGGAGGTGCTGTGGTGGCACGGTAAATGGAAACCCTGATGGAGACATTCTGGCTTGGTCAACCCTAAGGACTTACTAGTACTTAGATTCACCGGGAAGCCTTACGTACCACTCGCTCTATATGGTGCGGGACGGCCGGACTACTTGGTAGGATATTGCCACTACTGCTAGGTTGATAGCGGACAGTGTAAGGAGGTACGGGGAGTGGAGGATTTCCCCCACACCCTTCCGAGACTTCATGGAGACCTTGTGGACCCGGCTCATGACTCACAGTTTCAGCCACCCTAGACTAGACTTGGGGTGTACCAGGGCTGAATGGTAGAGTGGCATTATCCTAGACTAGCAAGCGGCCGGAATCAGCCCAGTTGACGACGGTCAGCGAGGAAGGCGGATCTTGTGGTTATGTAAAACCTCTGCAGAGTGTATGGTTGATCGATCGATACATGTGCCGACTTGTCGGCTATGAACCTTTCCTGGGTTTCGCTTAAACTAGATAGGAGATGAGTCCTTCTTTTCTCCCCCTGTGAGAGAGTGTCGGTCGTAGCCAGGGGCTACGGGCCTTGAGACAGTGCCGAGAGGGAGTTTGCCTATCGACTGAGCGATGTTATGGTTATGGTATGGTTATGGTATGGAGATGGTGGTATATCGATCCCTAGATCGAAACCTGGCTCGGAAAAGGGAATGGGGTGGAATGTGTGTGGGAATGGTGTTAACACTTGACCAACTATTATTATATACTTGATATGCTACTGCATAGGAAACCCCAGCCTTATAGGTTCCTTTGATTATATCCAACTTGCATCCAATTTCCACAAAGCAATGCTCATAGGGTTGGGAGTGGCCAGTATAAATCGTACTGATAAATTTTGGCACACAGGTTCTGCTGAGGAGTATAGCTCCGAGGAATTTGATGGTTGAGGGGTTCGTGCCTACGCTCGAGTTTGGCGATCTTATCTTCAAGCTGTTTCTGAATGAATGTTACTTTTGATTCCGCCAATGCGGCGATGTAATAATTTATGTAATTCCGCACTATTTGTACTCTGATATTATCGTTGTATGGATGTGATATTCGACTGGAATTTGGGTAATATGATCTACATCGGTCTTATTACACTTCGACGCTGTGGATTTCCCTTCGCGGAAATCGGGGTCGCTTCAGGTGCAAAACGTGCTTCAAGGGGTATTGGTCGTCGCCTACCGCTACGAGGAGCTTGATGCCAAGCACCCGCCAGCTGCGGTAAATAGCCTGAAAAGATCTTCATGTTCTGTTGTTTTGCGAAGTAGTAGACATAAACTAACTTGTCTGTATCTTCTTGAAACAGCACTTGGGGCGCAACTTCGACGACTTGCTCGCCTTGCCTCCGCGTCCCGCGTTTGGCGGACCAGGCGGGAGCAGGCTGCGTCCGCTAAGGCAACCGGGAGCGGCGGTGCTAGTGTCCCTGCGGACCCTGAGGAGGACGAGGGCGACAACGACTCACGGAACCCGGATGACTATATCTGAGTGCTGGGGAGGCAGCCTCCCGAGGCAAGCGGTGATTGGAGGCCGACATCGCGGCAAGCGGGAGCGGGCCGGTGCTAAAGAAACCTCGGTGGCAAGCATCAGCGAGGCGAGGTAAAGTGTCTGTAAAGTTGTCCTTGTCTTGAAGTTTCTTTTTGCTTTGTGCTGAACCTGGGTCTTGAATCAGCTACCATGGTTGATGTGGGTCAGTGGGTGTGAGGAGCAGGCAGGAGCGGAGGAGGTCACCTGCTTGTCTAGCCAACAGTAAGTGCTGAAATCTGGGTACTGTTTCTTTAGCCTGGTGTAAAGTTAGTTTCGTAACAACTTGTATTGTGTTCTGCAGGATGCCTCCACCAGATGCCACAAGCACCCGAACGTCGGAGCAGAGTGGCGAGAGCGCCGCTGCCACGGGTGAGAGTACCCTGAGCCTGCTCATGGACTTGGTGTTGACATCACCTGTTTCAGGCATGGGCCTGGGCCACACCCTCAGTGGGGTAGCGCTGGGTAAGCCTACCCTACGGAAGAGATCCAGCTCCAAGTAAGTAACCGGGTAGCCGGGTAGCAATTTGAATTCTTGTATCTTCTTTTCTTATTGCCCTTTTATGTTAGGGTGCCCAAGGCACCGAGTGCTCCGGCTCATAGTGGGGAAGCCCACGTGGAGCAGAGCCATGGCGCTGTTGATGCCCGGGCAGAGGTAAGGTCAGAGGAGAGTCCCTGTCGATGGCAGGGCGGAGCAGTCTGCGGAGCCGACCACCGTGGGTGTCGAGGAAGTGCCACAGCACCAGGCCATGGTACCCAGTGAGGAGGAGGTCTAGCAGATGCCATGGGAGGAGCCGGTGGATGTAGCTCCAGAGGAGGTGAAGTGGAGCGCAGCTAGCAAAGTCACTGTGCTAGATGCCCCAGCGTCGGGCCCGCCCGTGCCGGGTACCTCGGCTTTAGGTGAGGACGCCGTTGTCCTAGAGTCTGACCTGGGGACCCAGCTGCAACCGTACAGCTCGGCGTTTTCCGGGCTGGTACAATCTTGGTCCGGGTTACTAACCCGGGCCTCGTTCTTTGACAGGCAGCTTTGGGTAAGTGGTCATGCTCTTCTTCTTTTTGAGTCTACTGCCTTTTTTCTGTATTCTTACCGCGGGAGCAGTCCTATGCCCAGGGCGCAGAGCTGAGGGCTTCTGCTGAGGCCCGAGAGGCCCAGACGGAGCTAGCCCGGCTAAGGGAGGAAAGGGCCCAGAAGGAGGCCGAGTGGGATGCTCAGCGGAAGAAGCATGAGGAGGGATTTAGCATCCTCCGTGCCCAAATTGGCAAGTCAGAGCGCCAGAAAGCAGGACGCCTTTGATGCCCTGCGGGAGATGACGGAGAAGGCAGAGCTCTCGGATAAAAGGCTGAAAGGTGAGTGATTCCTCCCCAACTGTTGAAGCTCCATTGTTCATAGTACCCGGGTAGTTGATTGAGTATTTGTAAATTTTGCTCGTCAGAGGAGCAAGGAAAAGTGTGGCAGCTGGAGAACTCGGTGAAAGAGCTGAATGAAGCCGCGAGGACTCAGCACAACCGGGTGGAAGAGGTAACACAACGGTGAGTGAAGAACTTGCCCAGGCCCAGCTTATAAGGCGTGGAGCTGACCGTGATTTGATGCAGGCAATGAAGTTGGTAAACGACATGAAAGCCCAGCTAGAGGTGATGAAGGCGGAGCGGGATGCGCTATGGAGCGCCATCGAGCCACTGGCCGGCTTATTCCAAAGGCCAAAAGATGCGGGTACCAGGAGGTGGCTGGATGTGGTGAGGGAGATCCCGAACCGCTTTCAAGGATACGTGCGCGGAGCTGCCAAACTCTGCGTTAAGCATGTGTTGGGCACGCTCCGGGTACTGTACCCTGCCATCAATCTGAACCAGATGACGGTGGAGTTTGACGACATGGACCATCTTGCTGCCATAGAGCGAGCTGAAAAACACGTGGACGGCCTCGCCACCGTTATCACCGACACACTAGAATTCCATGTAGAGTAGACTAGCACCTGTTTAGTCTTGTATGCCGGGTAGGCATGTGTAAGAAATAGTGCTCTTTTGCTTATATAGGCTTGTTAGTTTTATGACAAATCCTTGGCATGTGTGCTTTGCAAAATATGATCCATCTTGTTTTAGTACTCGAATACTTAGGACGGGATTTTCAACTCATTTTAGACTTGATAATCTTGTTATGTAAGATTGTAGTCTGCCTAGGCTGTAAGTTTGTCTTGTCGAGTCCTTCGAAAGGGATGAACGTAGTCACAACGATTTGGACGTTTTCATTGATGTTAAGTGTTCAAGGAACTCGTGTAATGATTGTTTGCTGTTAGGATCCCGTCCGTAGCCAACGAATCGGGTTACTTGCTTCTGGGAATCACCCTACCCAGGACGACATGTGTTAGTCAAACTAGATGTCGGTAGTTGGTTCCCGGCCAAGGAGATGTAAGCCATCCGAGTGGGATGGTGTATCTCGTTATTTTTAGCATAGTACTCAATATACAGAGGGAGAACTGTGTTCGAGTGAGATAGTCATTTGGAGGAGATGTATAGCCATGATAAAAGTCGGCTGTATATCTCGTGAAGACAACTGGAAAGTCATGTGGAAAAAGTAAAGTGGAAGATAGATCTAGTAAAGGACACTGACTCTGTATTAATATTGTCGAATCTTTGATACAAATACTAGGCCACTCCGACTTTACTTAAACAAAAAACTAGTAAGTAATGCTAAGCATAAAATCTCCGTAGCTGGTCAATGTTCCATGAGTTAGGTACTGGGTTGCCATCTTTGGTTACTAACTCGAAGGAACCTGGACAAGTAACTTTGGAGATGATGAAAGGGCCTTCCCAGGGGCTGAGTAGCTTATGTCGTCCTGTTGTGTTTTGAATACGTTTGAGGACCAAATCTCCGACTTGAAATGTACGAGGGTGTACATTTTTGTCATAGTGACACTGGAGGCCCTACAGGTATCTGGCAAACTGGAAGAGTGCGTTAAGCTTGGCTTCTTCAGCATAATCGATTTCTAGCTGTCTGGTTTCATCTGCTTCACCTTCGTTGTACTGTTCGACCCTAGGAGAGTTCCATATCAAGTCTGCTAGTAAGATGACCTCCGAGCCATAAACTAGGAAGAAAGGAGAGTACCCTATTGCTCTACTTTGCTGGGTGCACAATCCCCAGACTACTTTGGGTAACTCGTACAGCCACTTGCTGCCGAAGTCCTTGAGCTCATTGTATAGCCTGGGCTTGAGTCTGGCTAGGAGTAGCCCATTGGCCCGCTCTACTTGGCCGTTTGCCTGAGGGTGAGCTACTGAGGCATAGTCCACGCTGATGCCACAGTCCTAAGCACAACTTCTAAATTCAATGGCTTTGAAGGATGAGCCGAGATCTGTGATGATCCGATTGGGCATACCGAACCGGTACATGATGTCTTGAATGAATTCGATAACCTTAGTGGCGTTGAACTTGATCAGTGGCTTGTATTCTATCCACTTGGTGAACTTGTCGATGGCCACATAGATGTACTCGAAACCACCCGGTGCTCACTTGAGCGGCTCCACCATGTCGAGCCCCCAGCACAAGAAGGGCCATGATGGAGGGATGCTGATGAGGTTGTGGGCTGGTACATGAGCCTGCTTGACAAAAAATGACAGCCCTTGCAATGTCATATGAGTTCTTCTACGTCTTTGAGAGCTGTAGGCCAATAGTGCCCAGACCTGAAAGCCTTGCCGACTAGAGTCCAAGATGCTGCGTGATTCCCATAGCACCCGGAATGGATTTCCTCTAAAATTTCCTTCCCTTCTTCAGTTGTGATGCATTTAAGGAGAACACAAGATGATGCACCTCGTCCATAGAGTCTGTCTCCGACTAAGACCTAATTCTTGCTTCTACGTGCGATCTGTTCTGCTTCCACCTTGTTTTTGGGGAGTTTATGCTCTCGGATGTAGTCAATGAATACCTAGGCCCATCCCAGGTTGACAACTAGTACTTGGACATCAGGAGTCAGAATACTGGTGGGTGTGGAAACTTCATGTTTGATTGAGGGTACTTGGTGCTCTTGTACAAACACATCAGGGGGTACTTGGGCTCTGTCTAATCCCAATTTAGCTAAGACGTCAGCTGCAACATTGAGATCTCGCATGACATGGTGAATTTCTAGGCCTTGGAAGTGTTTCTTCAGTTTACGGACTTCTGCACAGTACACGTCCATGGTTTCCTTGGTGCAGCCCCAATCTTTGTTCACCTGATTAATGATGACCGAGGAATCACCATAGACGAGTAAGCGCTTGATGCCAAGTGAGACTGCTACTCAGAGGCCGATAAGCAGGGCCTCGTACTCTGCTTTGTTGTTGGTAGCCGACCAGAGTATTTGTAACGCATACTTTAGCTGTTTTCCTTCCGAAGATATAAAGAGAACACCAACGCCTGTGCCCCCTAGTTTGAGAGAGCCATCAAAATACATCTTCCAATGGTCGAGTATAACTGTCGGGGTGGGTTGCTGGGCTTCTGTCCACTCAGCTATAAAGTCTGCCGAGACTTGTGATTTGATATCCTTGCGGGACATGAACTTAATGTTGTGAGCTCCGAGTTCAACTGACCACTTGGATATGAGTCCTATTGCATCCCAGTTGCGAAAGACGTCGCCAAGTGGGAAGTTGGATACCACTGTTACTTTGTGCTCATCAAAGTAGTGGCGTAGCTTGCATGATGTGATCAAGAGGGCGTAGAGGAGTTTCTGTATGTGTGGGTAGTTGACCTTGGAGTCTGATAACACTTCGCGGATGTAGTAGACTAGTCTTTGTACCTTGTACACATGGCCTTCTTTAGCCCGCTCGACAACTATTGCCATGCTAACTACTGCTGTAGTAGCAGCAATGTAAAGTAACAATGATTCTTGTCTTTCGGGTGGGGTGAGAATTGGTGAAGTGGACAAGTGGACAAGTACTCCTTGAGCTTCTGGAAGGTGTCATCTGCTTCGATTGTCCACTCAAATTTGCTCGATTTTTTTAGTAACTTGAAGAAGGGCAATCCTTTTTCCCCAAGCCACAAGATAAAATGATTGAGGGTTGCCATGCACCCTGTCAATTTCTGGACATCCTTGACACAATGTGGCCGAGTCATCTAGGTAATTGCTCGAATCTGCTTCATGCTAGCCTCGATGCCCCGGTGGCTGACTAAGAATCCCAGTAGCTGGCCGGAGGGAACTTCGAAGACGCACTTGGTTGGGTTAAGCTTCCACTTGTATGCATGGAGGTTGTCAAAGGTTTGTTTCAAGTCTACGATCAGAGTAGAGGGATCCTTGGTCTTGACGATGACATCATCCACGTTGGCTTCCACATTAAACCGATCTGTTCACTTAGGCATGCCTGGATAGCCAGTTGATAGGTTGCACCAGCATTTTTTTATCCCAAATGACATTGTCGTGTAACAGTAGGCACCAAACGGGGTGATGAAGGATGTCTTGCTTTGATCTTCTTTATGGAGGGTGATTTGATGGTAGCCTAAATAACAATGAAGGAAGGAGAGCAAGGCCGACCTGGATGTGGAATCTATGATCTGATCAATGCGGGGCAAGCCAAAGGGATCCTTTGGGCAATGCTTGTTGAGATCTGTGTACTCGACGCACATGCACCATTCTTTTGAGTTCTTTTTCTAGACGAGTACTGGGTTAGCCAGCCAGTCGGGGTGAAGAATTTCCCTAATGAAACTAGCTGTTAATAGCTTGGTGATTTCCTTCTTGATCGCTACCTTCTTGTCTGGCGAGAACCGTCATAAGCATTGCTTGACCGGCTTGGAGCTGGGATTTAAATCCAATTTTGGCTCAGCCAACTCTCTCGGGACGCTGGACGTGTCGGCCGGTTTCCACGCAAAGATATCTCTATTTTCTATGAGAAAGTTGGTGAGCGTGAGTTCCTATTCCTTGGAGAGGTGGGCGCTGATGATGGCCATCTTGGAGGGATCACCAGTACCCATATCAATCTCGATGCTGTTTGTCTTGGAGGGTGGAGTGATAATTCCTGCCTTCTTTGTTGGGATTTCAATATCTTCTGGGTTAGCCTGCTGTGCGAGGGTGGCAATCTCCAGAGATTCGTGGACTTGCTGGGTTCTTGCTACAATATGGACGGCCTCCGTGTCGTAGTCGTTTGAACGCTTGAGGTCACCTCAAAAGGAGAGTATGCCATTGGGACCCGACATTGAGCAAAGATACGGGTAATGTGGAATAGCCATGAACTAGGCCAAAGCAGGTCGACCGAAGATGGCATGATACGATGATTCGAAGTTAGTCACCTCAAACTGGATGAACTCCGTCCAGAAGTTATTTGGGGTACCAAACGTAACCGGGAGCGTGATCCGTCCAATTGGCATGGTGGCTTTGCTAGGTACTATTCTGTAGAATGGGACATCTGTGGGGTGAGTAGGCTAGTGAAATCCAGGCCTATTTTCATCAGGGTATCTGCAAATATCATATTCAATCCCGCGCCGCATCGATCAGGACCTTGGGGATTGTCATGCTGGCTATTGTTGGACCCAGCATGAGAGGGTAATGGTCGGCGTTAGTCACACTAGTCCATTGATCTTTCCTAGAAAACTAGATCGGGTACTAGGACCAATTGAGGTACTTAGGTGTAGCGGGTTCTCCTGCCATGATGTCCCAAAGAGCTACCTTCCTAGATCGTTTGCTTGAAGAGGTTGGTAACCCAGCAAAGATTACTACGATTTGGCCCTTAGGCTACTGGAAGCCAGGGTCAGCATTATCATCTCCATCTTTGTTATTATCCTCCTTACCCTTGCCCATATTGCTCTTGGCATAGAAACCCAGTTCTTGGAGTTGTCTACGCTCGGCCGTCGTATGCTTGGCGTTTTTTGTGGAAATGGCAGGGTAAATTTATGAGGTCTTCAAACTTCTTGTTGTTTTTATTTGACATCTTGGATCTGTCTACAGAGGCAATAGTATTGATGGGTCCTCTCTTCTTGGCAGATGGACCACTCTAATTTCCCCTAGAGTCATATCCTTTGTCCTGTGGACCATGTGGGAATCGTTCGCGGGTACGCTCTTCTAACACAATCGTCTTCTGTACTGTATGCTTAAATTCTTCTACGGTTTTTGGGTTATCATAACATAATTTTTCAAATTGCCACTTGTATTTGATGCCATTGGAGATGTGATGATCACCTCCCTGTTCGTGATGTCAAAAACTTGTGCTCTGATTTTGGCAAAGCGGTGATAGTACACCTGAAAGGATTCATCCGGCTTCTGTTTGCACGTTCTGAGCTCATTCCAGGTGCTTGGAGTATTGAGTACTCCATAGAAATTCTCACAGAACTTGCGTTGGAGTCAAATCAAAAATTGAGAGGAGCGAAAACTTCTCGGTGAGTTGGTCCAGCGTGATCAACGAGGCGTCTGGTGAAGCCTGAGACACCAGGATCTAGACAAGATGGCTCTGGAGTTTTCCGTAATTGTTCGCCTCGTAGATCCAGGAGCCAAAGACGAAGGTGGTTCCCGCTGGGAAAATCATGAAGTCGAGGTCCGCTGAGTTCTCAACTACGAAGTCGCCAAAACCCCTACCTAGCGTGCCAGCTGTCGGTGTTTGATGACCGGCAACCCGTCATGGGGGTACCTAGGATGGTTCATCGGAGGGCTTCAGCATACACAGAACTAGGTAGTAAACGCAAAGAGACGAACGATTTATATTGGTTCGGGTCCTCTTGTCGAGTAATAGCCTTTACGTCCAGTCAGCGTGTAGCCTTTTGCGTTGGATTGATTGTATGATCGTTAGGGTTACAAGGGGGTGCACCGTCCCTCTCTTTATATAGGGAGAGAGGGTAAGGGCATGTATCTAGTCCTAGTCGGTTATGAAAGGAGAGTCCTAGTCCTATTACAGAACTTAGCTTTCATAGTAAGCCGACTAAGCTAATCTGGAAGCTTGAAGTCCACGCCACCTTGCCTCGTGTCCTTCAACAAATCATGGGTCGGCCCAAGGCCCGTTCGGGTACCACCCCTATCGGGAACCCCTAGGACCATGGGCAAAATCAGGAATACCCAATATGGGAGCTGAACAGAGAGCTGCGTCAAAGCATTGAACGCTGAATCATGAATAGACGTCTATTGGTATTTATTAATACACACAGAAAATTCCGCAAGCGCACAGATACCATTGTAGCTTTTACCCGAAAGTATTCCAGAGTATCATATTTATCCATTGGGAAGCAATGGTTAAATAAACTGATAGTGCACCATCATGTATCTACTAACTTAGTATACCGACTAGACTAAAGTGGGGATAAGTGGTAAACGATATGAATTATGTATAATGGCACACACATAGAAGAATTCCATGATAAAAGAGTAGTTTAGCTAAACTGAAAGGAGAATAGGAGAGTTCAAGGTTCCTAAATACTTCTCTATTACTTTGGTTCTATTCAAGTCTAGACTAGATGGTAACTGAAGTATAGGTAGATATTGCGATTACACACAATAACACTTTCGAGCAGCAGTACCTTTCCAACTCTTGAGGGGGTGAGATAGCGTAGTTGGGGGAAGGCTGCCTAAAGCTCTACGAACACCAATCCCAACGTGGTAGATTACAATGGCCTGATAGAGCTGTCACCCCTGGGGCTACCACAACTAACCGTAGGTTTGGGCGCAAACTCAGGTAAACTCTAGCCTAGACATCATGTCTATGCTAAGAATTACTACTCTAGTCTCACGTGAAAACTAGAGCACTCAATACGAGTGGACATCCCATGTTAAGATGTAATAACTCTACTAACCATACACATGAAAGGCATAAAAGTAAATAGAGAAGATAAATATATTAAAGCATAAGTCTTGCAAAGGTAAGATACAAGATTTCTCTAGGACCTAAGCATAGCTCGACTCTCCCTAACTCTCAACTTATCTATTCTACTTCTACATCTTGAGAGCTTTGTGGAGATATCTCTCTTGTTGTCTGCCTTGATCCCAAATGAGATGCTCTCCAGGAGGGGGGTCTAGACGCCCTTATATAGGGGGAGGTAGAGTAGCGGCCAAGGAATCGAGGTGGAGTAGCGGGCAAGGACTCTAGGTGGAGTAAGCGGCAAGGAATCGCCACGTCATCGAGCCGCGTTAACTCTCTCCCGACCACTGTTGGATAAACCAACATAATACCGCCTTAGAATCAATGGTGTAGATCGTAGGAAGGAGTACGAGGCGGCGGAGGGTGAGTGGGCCCCACACTGGGCCAGGCAGCCTCCCTAGTGGGCCAGCCGGCCCACTATAGTGGACTTTTGGCCCACGCTTCGGCGTGGTGTCTTCTGGAACCTTTTAGAGTTGTCTTTCATAGTTTTCGCGGGTTGAATCACTTGTTGTGGCCGGTATGCTTGTTTCGAGTGTATGACAGTGATCCCAGGGCTGTTTTCTAGATAAATCCTCCTGCATACAAATATTCACCAAAGCTCGTGGAATTCATTAGTTTAAACCCCTATACCTATGTTTGGTGACGGAATTAAATATAAATACAGGTTATGTTGACGGTTTATATATAATTGGTGTTAGTGACTGTCAACAACGTCCAAATGAATAAGCAGTCCTTTCGGAGCAGATCAGTCAACGGCTTCGCAATCAGCCCAATGTGATGAATAAACTTGTTGTAATAGCCCAGAGCTCCAGTGAGGCCAAAGGCCATGACATTGAATTCATATTGGCCGCAATGAGTTTGGAAAGCCATTTTCGGTTCTTCACCAAGCTAAAGAAGGATCTAATGAAAGCCTGCCCTAAGGTCAAGGGTAGAAAACCAGCTAGCATGTGCAAGTTCATCAATGAGCTGATCAAACATAGGGACTGGGTACTTAGACTTTGCAGTAATAGCATTCAATTGACGGAAGTCAACACAGAAGCAATAGGAACCGTCTTTCTTCTTCACCAATAGCACCGGAGAAGAGAACGGACTAGAGCTTGGCCGAATCAATCCCTGAGCAATCATATCCTTTACTTGAGTCTCAATCTCATCTTTCAGACTCGGTGGGTAGTGGTATGGCCATATGAACACCGGTTGGACACCCGAAATAAGTGGAATTGTATGGTTACAGGGCCTGGAGGGAGGTAAACCAGTGGGTGGATCCAACACTGCTAGAAAGCTATCCAGAATAGACTGAATGGCTAGATGCAAAGGTTGAGCAGTATTAGTTGCTGCAACATCAATCAACTCACAAACCAGAAGAAGGAGCTTTTTTGGAAGTTCAACATCAATGCCCTATAAGAGAACCCACAAACCAAGGTATGGAATCAATAACCACTTCTGTTGCCAATGAATTTGCATTGAGCTAAAACTCTCAAGCCAATCCATGCCAACTATGAAGTCATAAGAACAGAGTGGCAACACATGAAAGTCCGTGATGAAGGAGCAATCAGCAACAGACCACTGGAGCTGTTTGCAAACCGCTGGACTGTGCAACACACCACCACTAGCTACCAGGACCTCAGTCAGCGCAGAAACAGAAGATAACTGAGTGAGCTGGGAAACCAAAGCGAAACTAATGAATGAAGCACATAATCAATGAGGACAAGTACTGAATGGCCTTGCACCGAACCTCTAAAACGCACAGCTCATGTAACAAAAGAACTTCACCTTGTTGCCTTGGAAATAGCCATAAAGGACTGCTCGGACTCATGATGGTCACCTCTAGAAGACTCAGCTACATCGTCAGAATCAACCAATGAATCCCAAATAGCTTCAACAGCCAGCAAAACCACAGAAGGGCACTTGTGGTCCTTAGACCATTTGGCACCGCATTTGAAGCAGAGTCCGAGGGCGCGGCGATAGGACTTGAGGGCTGCCAGAGAGGAGTTTGTTGGTGGGGTCATAGTAGACTCGCCACCTGGTGCCTACGGCACAACTTTATCTGCCCTAGGAGGGAGCGGAAGAGGCAGCAGCAGAGGCTTGGCAGCCGCCGGAATCCTTGACGACGAGGACTAATCACCAGGGCGTGCCGGGCGTGACAACGGCACTGGGGTCACTTCCTCCTGCAACAAGGCGAGAGTAGTGGTAGTATCCAAATCCTTGGGTCATTGAACAAGTACAACCGACTTGATATCAGGACACAATCCTTCAATGAATCGCATAGTGAAATAGAGCTTATCATGCTTTGGTGAGTAAACTGTCAACTGATCAACTAGAGAAGTGAATCGGGCAAGGTAATCAGAGACTGTGGTAGTTTGATGGACATGGAAAAGCTGACATATCAAGGACTCATGGCGATCGCGATCAAAATGATCGTGGAGCATGGCACAGAAATCGGCCCATGAGCACTCAGCGACCTGAGATTCGATAGATTGATACCAAAGTAAAGCAGGACCATCAAAATGCATCTCTAAAACACTAATCCAAAGGGCTTCTTCGACTGCATACATGCTAAGGTACTTCTCAGCATGGGTTTTCCAACGGTGTGGGTTTTCACCGTCAAACCGAGGAAATGGCACCTTTGGTAAGCGGCCTATGAGGTTGGGGCGGTGAGGATCGGGAGGAGGTGGACGCGGGGGTGGGTAAGCGATCATAGCAGGATGGAATGTGGGACGAGGGGATTTAGGTGGGGGACACGGATTGGGTGGAGGAGGATGCAGACCAAAAATAGGCGACGGATGAACAGGCGATTGGGCAGTCGACAACATACCATTGGTCAGGATGGGGATCTAGGATGTGATGACCCCAGATCCTGAATCCCGTGGAGTCGGTTCGATGCGGTGCCCCATCATAGGTGGGTCAGTGGGTAGCCCAGCAGAGAGGTGTGCGACCACCTTAGTCAGAGTAGGAAACAGACCAGGGCCGTGCCACATTGCGTCAAACACGTCACGGTCACGAGACTTCTCCAATTTCTTCAATGTGATGTAGACGTCGTCGAGGACACCGTCGACACCTGGACGCCAAGATGCCAAGTCCTCGGCCGCCACTTTGAGGTGCACCATCCTGTAGTCACGCTTGGTGGGGCCGGTGTTGACGCGGAGGGACTCGAGCTCATTGAGACGCTGGGTGAACTCGGTGTTGCGGTCGACGTACTTCGCCTCTAGGGTAGCGAGACGAGACGCCACCGCCAAAGCGACCGTGAAGGATCAAGATGCCCAAGAGGGGGGGTGAATTGGGCTAATTCTAAATTTCTTGAAATAATTAAGCCCTACACTTAGCCCATTTCACCCCTTTGTGCCTAGAAGTGTTTCTATTGTTCTACCGCACAAAAGTTTTGCACCCTAGGTTCCAATACTACTTTAGGATGGCAATTCTAGGAATGTAAAAACATGTAATGAATTGCTCAATTGTAAATGCTCAAAGTAAAGAGAGGGAAAGGAACACGATGATCTTTTCTCGAGGTATCGAGAGTTGTCACTCCCCACTAGTCCTCGTTGGAGCTCCCACGCAAGGGTGAAGCTCCCCCTTGATCCGCACAAGGATCAAGTGCTCTCTACGAGCTGATTTTTTGACACTCTGTCACGGTGAATCGCCCACAATCGCTCACAACATGACTTGGGTCAACCACAAGCTCCACCAGACGATCACCAAGCTCCCAATCACCACCGAGTCATCTAGGTGATGGCGATCACCAAGAGTAACAAGCACAAACTCTCACTTGACCAATACAAGCCTAATGAGAAAGGTGGATGCACACTTGCTACTCCTTATGCACTAATGAGGTCCTAAATCTTGGATTATCTAATCTCAATCACCCCACTAGGCTCTTGCTCTCCCTTGCACTCCAAAGGTGTTTCTCAGCTGAACAAATGGGCAAGAGGCCTCAAATGGATGAGTGGGATATGTATTTATACCCCCAATTGAAAACATAATGGTTGAGGTCCAACTCAGCAAGTATCGGGCTGACCGGATGCTCCAGTCTAGGTGACCGGATGCTCTGGTCAGTGGAACACGTTAGCATGTCAAAAAGAGCCATTTGCTCTGATTGGACTCTGGTCTGCGTCCGATCAGCACCCACCGGACATGTCCGGTCATCAAAAATCCTCTCTGGAACCTTACTAATGTTGATCGGATGCTGGCTCTCCAGAGTCCGGTCCATGGTCAACACGGAGTCCACGCTGCTACAGATCCTTCTAGCATCGCATCCGGTGCGCACTGCTATCCAGTGTCCGGTCTCGCTTTGACCACTGCTGCCGATCAAATGAACTAACCGAACTCTCCAAGCTGCGTCCAGTCACAACCAACCCAGCGTCTGATCAGTCATTTGACCCTCCATTCACTTCCAATTCAAAATCCTTTGTGAATGAAGTTGACTCCAATTGATCTTAGGGCTATTTGTGATCTAACTAGTGCTAGGTTTGACAAGTGTGCACCACACCTAATCCATTAGACTCACCTAGGTCAAGCTACTAGTTCATACCCCCCTTAATAGTACGGCCAAAGGAAAAACAAAGTCCTAAACTACTCTAAGTGTCTCTCCAATGCCAAACGACACTTAGAACTAGTCTGTCCTTAACCTTGTCGTCCATCCTTTGAAAACTGAAACGATTTCCATCGACAGGGGCATGAAAACCATAATTGCCCAATCAATTGCCATTACCATGACCTAACTCAAATTGCCTCTGCAAAACACACGTTAGTCATAGTAATCTAGTGTCATCATTAATCATCAAAACCCAACTAGGGGCCTAGATGCTTTCAATCTCCTCCTTTTTGGTGATTGATGACAACACAACCTCGAGTATGTATAAGAGATGAGTGAGGTTTTCAACATGCTTGGTTCATATAAGCATTTGATAATAAGAGCAAAGGTGTTAGGCATGCTTATATGATCCAAGCCAACATGGTGTACTAAAAAAGATATGAAATAAGCATGAGTACATAAAGTAAAGCTCATTTGAATCGGAGTAAAATGTAGAAGCAAAGAAAATGAGCATAACCAAGTGACATGACATACATATATCGAAGTAGAGAGCACACATGTCACATACGTCTCACCATCACATGTATATAATACAATACATGAAAGTAAACATGAATGTATAAAGTATCACACACAAAAGACCCAAAGATCGAGTCCATCTCACGCTCTCCCCCTAAATCTAACATACTCGCTCCCTCTCCCCCTTTGGCGTCAATCACCAAAACCTAAGGGTCGGACGGCAGGACTTGAGCAGTCGAGTCGGGCGCTGAGGTGCGGTGAGAGATCTAGAACTGAGCTGCATCATCCTCTGACCCGGAACTCTGAGCGGTCTAACCCTCTGTCACTAGAAGTGAAGGTGAAGTGGTCTGGGTTTGCTTAGTGGACTCAGCAACAGGGTCGGCCTGTATCTCTGAAGGTGGTATAGTAGGAAGTGGAGCCACAACTACTGCTGTCGCTATCACTAAAACCTCAAGAGTAGGAGTGATGGTCTGAGGTGGCTCGGATGAAGCGACATACGATGAGATCATCTTAGTAGTCCCAGTGACTGGAGCAGCTGTGGTAGGAGCTAAGGCTCTGAACTCTGGCGGTGTAGGCTATCCTGTGAGCTCACTGAAGGTAGCACCGAGACTCCTAGAGATAGGGACGTCCCTCATGAGCACTAAAATGGACTAAGTAGGAGTGAAGCCTACGACGATAGGCGTGAAGCGCGGAGCTTGCTCTATCCCTGGTGAAGCAAACCACTAAGACACCTGCTCTATAGGTGAGGGAAACTGAGGAGCAGGCTATCCCTAACTCTGAAGCCCACTAGGCTATACAGCTAGAGTCATTGGAGTAGTGGTGGCAGACTGACCTTTCTGCAGCGTGGGCTGTTGAGGAGCGACCCCTATAGTAGTGAAGACATGCTACATGAAGCTAAGTAACTACTGCTGAATAACAAGCTGCTGCTGCTGCATGGCCTGCTGCTGCTGCTAAAACTGATCCTGACTGCCTGAACCTAAGCAATAGCAGCTACATTCTCCTGTGCCTAGCATGCCTAGTCCTACCTCATCCGCTCAAGTACAGCTAGGAGTGCTGGGTCTGTCTGCGGTGGCTGTGGTGGAGCTGAGCTAGAGCCACTGGCCTCTCTGTCATGTGGTCGAGGTGGCATCTACAGAATCGGCTGATAGTCATCATCTGAGCTGTCACTCAGGTCGCTCTCGACCACATCCTCCTGCTGTGCATCTAGCTCCTCCTCCTCTGTCTCAGCAATAGCCTTGATGACCTTGTCTTGCTCAGCTGCAGTCTCTGGCACATCTAGGCGATGGCTCGACTGGCTAGGAGTCCTCGGACGACTATGGTGTAATAGCTATGTCATGTCGTACTGTGGGAACTCCATGGTGGCACCACTCCACTCAGCCACTGTCTCAGCTGGCATCTTGGAAACTACCTAAAGGATAAGGAAGGTAATCCAATGAGCATAAGGAAGCTGACAGTGACCCCTGAAGCCCTCTGCTAGAGTGTTCTCCATCTTTGATAGCATCACATCCCAGATATCAAAGACAGTCTGAGAGACAAGGTGGTGGACTAGCCAAAGCCGTATGCATTTCAGTCCCTCTCTATAGCCACTCCTTAGAAGCAAAGACCACCTCATGACTACCACAAGGACCCAAGCTATAGGGTTAAGGTCATGTGGTGTCCTGCTCAAATCCTCTCCAAATGGCTCAGTGAAGCAGGGCCTTACAAGATCTATAGGGGGGCACTACCCCGCCATGAGGGCGTCTCGGTGGCTCTATCTGTCCATAGCAAATCTCATGGATCTGAATAGAGGACTCTAGAAGCCTCAGTATCTCTCTGGCCCTAGAGCTCTAGATCTTGTAGTCATGGCCTCTGAAAGTAAAGTGTATAAACATGTGCCTAGGGTCAATGCACAAAGAGGAATAGAACTCTCTGACCCACTCTGGAACGTATCGGCTAGTTTGTCCAAGAAGGTCTGTCAGTCCTGGCAGGTAGCTGAGGTGGGGACAGATCTGCTCTCCTGTAACTGCCACTATGGACTCAATGGAGCACACTCTCTATGACCTAAATGCCACACCGCTATTGAGGTAGGCATTATAGAACTCCTCCTACAGCATAGTGTAGAAGCGTTCTGAGGCACGCTCATCCCACCTCAGCAGAAAACCAGTCCTCAAACTAACAAAGCATAGCTATTGCACCTGTCTGGCTGTGGCTGCCCTTAGGTCCAAGTGTATCACGGGAGGCGGACCCTAAGGTCTGGGAGGTGGATGAGAGCCCTGCCTCTATGTCTGAGGCCTCGGTGACACCTAAGAGCGAGTACGAGTGGAGCATCTAAGCTGTGGCTGCTCTGCTGGCTCTCCCTGCTCTACCTACTCTATCTGTTGTGTCTACTCTGGCTGCTACTCTGTCTCCCCCTGAGCCTAACTATCCTCTGCACAAGAACCCACTGGTACATCCTCTAGAGAGACACGCCGTCCTCAAAGCATGATGGTCCCAGGTGGACTACCAAGACTAGCCTCAACTAGCTCAATGGTGGTCCTCTGAGCTAGGGACAGCTGATCACCGATACAGGTGCCACTACCTCAGTCACCTCTCTCGGCTCGCTCTACGGCAGCTACCACTACTACTGCTCTCTCATCCTCAATGTCATCTCTCTTTCGCTTCTTCCTTGTGGTGGTCTTCTTTGGCCCCTTGTTCTTCTCCTAAGCAGTTAGGCGAGGCGGAGGCCTCGGGTCATCATCGTTGGGACCACCCCCAATGTTCTTGCAATGAGCCATCTTAGACGCTGCAAAGAATCATTCCCACTAACACTCAAGAGGCTTGGCCTCTATTCTGTACTCGCGGGCTTGGCCCCGAGTTCACTGCCAACTGCCAAGGCAACCTCAAACACACCAACTCACTGCAGGAATAGAATAGAGAGGCATATATATAAGCAACATTATATCCATCTAGGGAAGCGAGATGATCTAAATAGAAGCAAGCAGTAGGTAACTGAATAGAGGTGATAGCTTGCTACCTGACAATATATGAACTAGTGACCAACCAGCAAAGTAGAGACGTCACCAAAGCCAACACGTCACCGCTGTGGAACGACAAGAGAGAGTGAGCATAATGTAAAGGAGATGGCTTTGAGACATTTGATAGAACATCTAGCGAGCGATGGTGGTGGCTTACCCTAGGAATAGCATAAATCAATCAGAGAGTCGAGGAGGTGCAATGCCAGTTGCTGAGAAGGGATGGATGCACCTACCCTAGGGTTCCACGGTGTGAGGCAGCGTGGTCGACCAGAGTGGCACAGTTACGCGGTGGGTTCTCGACGGCGTGAGGAAGAGGCGCAGGCATGGTGTGCTGCTCCGACATGGCGAGGCTGTGTGAGGGGCGGTGGCGCTGCACTATGAGCATGGTGCAGAGATGGCGCGGTGGCTGCGGTGGAGGATGTAGCAACAGTGGGCAGGGGCACGAGTTCGGCGTAGAGGAAGCGGGCACGATGGCACTGCATGGCGGAGCTAGGGCACATGGGTGGGCGCGACGCGGTGTGCGGGCAGCGTGGGCGAGGCGGAGTGGCGCACGAGCCGTTAGGGCGGCGAGAAGGCGTGAGGGCGGTGTTGTCAGGCTAGGGCAAGTGACGGTGGCCGTACAGAATAGAGCAGAACGGTCTGCAGTCGCGTGATAAGGAAAAGAGGAGTGGCCCCCAGTGACAGATATGAGAAATAGTTCTAATCCGCTCGAATAGACGCAACCGAACACAGGAACTCAGAGTCCGGTCGAGAACAGAGAGGTCTAGAAACTCCCAAATGACGACCGGACGCGTCCGATGACATGTGACTGGACACGGCCCTAAGTCCGGTCCTCCTATGTGATCCAATGCATGCTGACCGAACACGATGCCACCTTCACACCAGACGCTGGTGGTATACTATTCTGGCATATGGTCATCCTTCAGCTTCTATGTCTGCCCCAATTGTACTGACCGGACGTAGCTGTCCATAGTTTGGTCCAGCATCCAGTCGATTTTTCGCAGTAGTTTTGCCTTGTTTCTTCGCTATGCTTTCTCCCAATCAAGTCCCAACTTCGATAAAACCAAAATAAACACCAATTGGGACTAATGAGAGAGACCTCTCTCAAACCCTCAATTTTTTTCTAAATAATTTGCCTTCAGCTATAATTCTTTTTAGAAAAATAGGCAATAAAAGGGGCGAGGAGCAACATGTGACCACACAAAAGGGTTTCTAACCAATAGGAGCTTCAAATGGTCTCCCTATTTGTGGACGAATACAATGGATGCTCAAAAGATAACAAAAAAAACAACAAAGCAACACATATGCATATGCAATGCAATACTTGAAAGTAAATCTAGTTGCTTGTCAAATTTGATCCAAGGTTAAGCTTCTTCACACGCTTTTCGGCGGTTATCTTAACCATGTTAGACAAGCCCTAAGTGCATAACTAGAAATTAAACATGTTTTATATTACAATACAATGTAAGGGACAACACAAGCTCATTTTTTAGTGAAGTTACTAAGGTCAAGCACATTGAGCTCATTCCTCAACCGACAAAACATAGCCTCATCTAGCAGTTTTGTGAAGATATCCGCCAATTGATCCTCGGTCCTTACACCTTCTAGTGGTATATCATTTTTAGCAACATGATCTCTAAGAAAGTGGTGATGAATATCTATGTGTTTGGTGCGAGAGTGTTCAACCGAGTTATTAGCAAGTTTTACCATGCTCTCATTGTCACACAAAAGAGGTACCTTTTCTAGAACTACACCATAGTCTAGAAGAGTTTGCTTCATGTAAAGAATTTGTGCACAACAAGCACACGTGGCAATGTATTCCGCCTCGGTGGTTGACAAGGCCACACTATTTTGCTTCTTTGAGGTCCAAGACACTAGTGATCTACCAACCAAATGGCACCCACCGGATGTGCATTTTCTATCAATTTTGCAACCAGCACAATCCGAATCAGAATAGCCAACTAGTTGGAATCTAGCTCCTTTGGGATACCAAAGACCTATGCTTGGTGTGTGCTTAAAGTACCTAAGGATTCTTTTAACGGCAACCATGTGAGCCTCCTTAGGATTAGCTTGAAATCTAGCACACATACACACACTAAACATGATGTCGGGCCTAGATGCAGTCAAGTATAACAAGCTACCAATCATAGGACGGTAGAGAGTTTGATCAACCGATTTACCTTCCCTCATCAAGGTTGAGATGTCCATTAGATGGCATTGGTGTCTTGATTGGCTTACATTCATCCATTTTGAGCCTCTTGAGAAGATCCTTGGTATACTTTTCTTGAGAGATGAAAATCCCTTCTCTCATTTGCTTGACTTGAAAACCAAGAAAGAATGTAAGCTCTCCAATCATAGACATCTCGAACTCCTTCTACATCAATTCACCAAACTCTTTGCAACAATCTTCATTTGATGAGCCAAATATGATATCATCAACATATACTTGACAAATGAAGATTTCTCCATCAAGCTTCTTGGTGAATAGTGTGGTGTCGACCTTCCCAATGGTGAAGCCCTTCTCAATGAGGAAATCCCGAAGGCGCTCATACCAAGCTCTTGGGGCTTGCTTTAGCCCATATAGCACCTTGGACAACCTATAAACATGATTAGGATATCTAGGGTCTTCAAACCTAGGAGGTTGATCAACATAGACTAGTTCATTTATGAAGCCATTTAAAAATGCACTTTTAATATCCATTTGATATAATTTCATTTCACGATGAGATGCATATGCAAGGAGGATACGATTGGCTTCAATGCTTGCAACCGGTGCAAAGGTCTCTCCAAAATCTAACCCTTCAACTTGAGAGAACCCCTTTGCAACTAGCCTTGCCTTGTTCATCACAATGATGCCTTGATCATCTTGCTTGTTGCGGAACACCTACTTGGTTCCAATGACTCTTGCATCTTGAGGTCGCTCTTCAAGTGTCCAAACTTCATTGCAGGTGAAGTTGTTCAACTCTTCATGCATGGCATTTATCCAATCCAGATCTTGAAGAGCTTCTTCTACATTCTTAGGCTCAATGCAAGAAACAAACGAGTAATGTTCAATAAATGAAGCAAGTTTTTGAGAGCGAGTCATTACACCCTTTGAAGGACTTCCTATGATGAGATCTTGTGGATGTGCTTGTAGTAGGGGTGAATTTCTTCTATCAACCACTTCAAGGGGAGGTTGTGGAGCATCAACATCTTGAGCTTGTGCCACCATTTGAGTATGGGAGACATGAGTATCTTCATTTTCTACTCTCCCATCTTTATCATTATCTTGTGGCACATTTGATGAAGAGGGTGGATCAATCACTTGTACATCACCTTCATCATCTTTGGGCTTGATGTCTCCAACCGGAATGTTCTTCATGGCCACCCTCAATGGTTTATCACCTACATCATCAAGATTCTCATGTGCTCCTTGGGAGCCGTTAGATTCATTAAATTCCACATCATATGTTTCTTCAACCAAGCCGATGGAATGATTAAATACTTAATATGCTTTGGACTTTGACGAGTAACCAACAAGAAAACCAATATCACAACGTCTTCGGAACTTCCCTAGGTGTTGTCGCTTCTTGTAGATGTAGCATTTGCAACCAAACTCCTGAAAGAATGAGATGTTCGGCTTCTTCCCATTGAGCAACTCATAAGGGGTCTTGCCAAGAAACTTTTGAAGAAATAGGTGGTTGGATGCATAGCATGCGGTGTTGATAGCTTCCGCCCATAGATCTTTGGGTGTATTGTACTCATCAAGCATTATTCTTGTAAGGGTGATTAGTGTCTGGTTCTTTCTCTCTACTACACCATTTTGTTGTGGAGTTTAGGTTGCGGAGACCTCATGCTTGATCCTAACTTCATCACAATATGCTTCAATGTTTATGTTGTCAAATTCTTTTCCATTGTCACTTCTTATCTTCTTGAGCTTCACTTCAAATTCATTTTGTGCTCTCTTGGTAAACTTCTTGAAACATGAGGCCACTTCGGTCTTGTCATGAAGGAAGAACACCCAAGTACATCTAGAGTAGTCATCAACTATCACAAGACAATAGAGATTGCCTCCCAAACTCTTGTAAGTTGTTGGCCCAAATAGATCCATGTGGAGAAGCTCTAGCACTCTTGTTGTTGACATGTAAGCTTTGGTTGGATGAGTGTTTGCAACTTGTTTGCCAGCTTGACATGCACTACAAAGCTTATCCTTCTCAAATTTCACATCCTTCAAACCTCTCACCAAATCATTCTTCATTAGTTTCTTGAGTGAGCTCATCCCAACATGTGCAAGTCTTCTATGCCAAAGCCACCCAAGTGATGTTTTGGTGAATAAGCATGTCTTCAAGTTTGCATCTTCGGAGGTGAAATCCACTAGATATAGGTTGTTGTATCTAAAGCCCTTGAATATGACTTGATCATCATCTTTCTTTGACACAACCACTTCCTTCTCGGTGAACAAACATTGAAAACCAAGATCACACAATTGACCAACGGATAGCAAGTTGAAGCTCAATGAAGCAACATATAGCACATTTGATATTGAGTGATCATTTGATATTGCAACTTTGCCCAACCCTTGTACTTTGCCCTTTGAATTGTCACCAAATGTAATCCTTTCTTGACCATCTACTTATTCATATAGTGAGATGAACATACGAGGATCACCGGTCATATGTTGAGTGCAACCACTATCAATAACCCAATGACTTCCACCGGTCTTGTAGTTCACCTACACACACAAGAGATCAAGCTTGTTGTTTAGGGACCCAAACTTGATGAGGGCCCTTGACTTTCTCAACTAGTGAATTAGTAACCCAAATTTGCTTAGTCCTATTCTTGTTGGGTGGACCTAAGAACATGACTTTCATCTTTCCACTAGAGTCCTTTCTAAGCATGTAGTGAGCATTGAAGGGTCTAGCATGCATGGGCAAGGGTTGTGGTGGTGGAGTTTGACACTCATGAGCAAAGTGACCTTCTTGTCCACACTGAAAGCATCTCTTTGGCTTAGGCTTTGACTTGTATTGTTGTTGATGTTGAGCTTGAGCTTTCTTCTCTTGATTTGCCAAGTACCCAATACCACTTGTATCCATCTTCATCGCGGTATTCATGAGTAGCTCACTTTGGAGATATTGGCCTCTTGTGAACTTTCTCAAATCGGTCTTGAGATGCTCTTTCTCTAACTTGAGCTTCTTGTTTTCTTCTCTAAGTTCATCATGATTTTTCTCCATCTTGAGTCGCTTGTTCTCTTCTCTAAGCATCTCATTCTTAAGAGCCATATCATGATCATTGTCAAGATTCTCTATCACAATTGTGTTGGTGGTTGATAGCTTTTCAAGATCTTTCTTGAGCTTTTCATTCTCATTCTTAAGCTTGACATAATCATCATAGTTGTCAGACTCAACCACTTTCATGCCTTTGCTACTAGAACCTTACTCAATGCTCTCAACAATCAAGTCATCACATGATGTAGCTATATCAATATTAACAACATTGTTAGTAGCATCATGCGGCTCATTGGACAATAACTCATGAGATAGAACAAGATTGTCGTGATTAATCTTTAGATTGGTGTACTCTTCTTTTAGCAAATTGTAACAAGGGTGAGCTCATTATGTATCCCCTCAAGTTTATCATGTTTTTCTCTAAGCTCCTTTTTAGAGGTTTTGAGCTCCTTGAGTTTGGATGACGCAATTTTATTTTCTTCTCTAAGCTCAACACTAGCTTTTTTGGCTATGTCATACTTGCTAAGAGTGAGTTCTTCTCAAGTTCTAGCTTTTCATTTTTAGCTCTTGTCTTTCTAATGATTTTAGTCTATTGGTTTAGCAACTTGACAAGATCACTACCACTCTCATCATTGCTAGCATTATCATCACCACTACTACTATCATCATCATTTTGTACCTTTCATTCACCCTTGGCCATAAGGCATAGGTGTGTAGAGGATGATGGTGGCGGTGTTGGTGAAGATAGTGAAGAGCCAATCACAAGAGCAGCCACCTTCTCCTTCTCATTCTCACTTTCATCATCGGATGAGCCACTTGATGATTCAATGTCTGTGAACCAATCACCAACAATGTATGCCTTGCCATTCTTCTTCTTCTTGTGAAATTCCTTCTTCTTGCCATCTTTCTTCTTGTATGGCTTGTTCTTCTTCTCATCATCATCATCATCATCATCATCACTTGAGTCATCTTTCTTGCCCTTGTACTTCTTATACTTGTCTTTCTTGGGTTTGGGGCATTGATGAGCTAGATGACCAAGTTCTCTACAATTGTAGCAATCCATTTTGGAGATGGGCTTCCTTCTACTACTAGTGAAGAATTTCTTCTTCTTACCATCAAACTTGACACCATTCTTGTTTAGCTTCTTGAGCATCTTGGCGGTTCTTCTCACCATGAGAGCAAGACTTGCATCATCAATCTCATCATCACTTGAGCTACCATGATCAACTTTTTCTTTGCCCCTCTTCTCTTGGCTAGCCTTGAATGCCAAATCTTTCTTCTTGGTGGAAGAAGACCCATCTTGTGGAGTGATGTGCATATACATCTCATGTGCATTGATCTTCCCCAATATTTGCGTTGGTGTAGTGGTGGAAAGATCACCTTGATGAAGCACCGTCACAATATGCCCATACTTGTCAATGGGGAGGATACTCAAGATCTTTCTCACAACATCGGATGGTTGCATTTGTGTGAGTCCAAGCCCATTGACTTCCTCTACAAGAACATTCAAGCCAAAATACATTTCATTAGCACTTTCTCTAGGAAGCATCTCAAATGAATTAAGCTTTTTCATCACAAGGTGATAGCATTCCTCACGGCCACTCTTGGTTCCCTCATGGAGCGCACAAATGTCCGACCATAGTGAATGGGCGTCTTTGTGGTTCCGCACATGGTTAAAGACATCCTTACAAAGGCCTCTAAAGAGGATGTTTCTAGCCTTTGCATTCCACTTCTCATAGTGAACCTCATCGCCTTGAAGGTTGGTGGGATCCTTAGGTTTTGGAAAGCCTTGTTAGGCGGCTCTAAGTACCCCATCATCTAAAGCCTCTAGGTATGCCTTCATGCGAATTTTCCAATAAGGAAAATCATCTCCTTTAAAGATGGGAGGGGGTTCATCCCCGTGGGACATCTTGCTCTAGGCGGTTAAGCCTAATTTAGGGAGCACGAGGCTCTAATACCAATTGAAAGGATCAAGATGTCAAAGAAGGGGGTGAATTGGGCTAATTCTAAATTTCTTGCAATAATTAAGCCCTACACTTAGCCCATTTCACCCCTTTGTGTCTAGAAGTGTTTCTATTGTTCTACCGCACAAAAGTTTTGCACCCTAGGTTTTAATCCTACTCTATCATGGCAATTCTAGGAATATAAAAACATGTAATGAATTGCTCAAATATAAATGCTCAAAGTAAAGAGAGGCAAAGGAACACGACGATGTTTTCCTAAGGTATCGGAGAGTCGCCACTCCCCACTAGTCCTCGTTGGAGCACCCACGCTAGGGTGTAGCTCCCCCTTGATCCGCGCAAGGATCAAGTGCTCTCTATGGGTTGATTCTTTGACACTCCGTCATGGTGAATCGCCCACAACTGCTCACAATATGACTTGGGTCATCCACAAGATCCACCGGATGATCACCAAGCTCTCAATCACCACCGAGCCATCTAGGTGATGGTGATCACCAAGAGTAACAAACACAAACTCTCACTTGACCAAGACAAGCTTAATGAGAAAGGTGGATGCACACTTGCTACTCCCTATGCACTAATGAGGTCCTTAATCTTGGATTATCAAATCATAATCACCCCACTAGGCTCTTACTCTCCCTTGCACTCCAAAGGTGTTTCTCAGCCGAACAAATGGGCAAGAGGCCTCAAATCGACGAGTGGGATATGTATTTTTGTGCTTATGGTGCTACGAAGCCGCAATTTGCACTACCGGACAGAGCATCTTTGCCAAGGGCCTGAGGATTTGCCGAGGGAAAATGCTCGGGCACTCGGCAAAGAGTCTTTGCCGAGGGCCTGGTCCTCGACAAAGAACAACACTCGGCAAAGACAAGCACACGGCAACAATAATTCTTTGCCGAGGGCTAAGCCCTCGGCACCGTTAGGCCCTCGGCAACACCGCCTAACACGACGTCCATCCCCTGCCATCAATCTTTGCCGAGGGCATCACCGTTAGGCCCTCAGCAAAGACTTTTTAACCGTTTTTGAAAATTTTCTTTTAAAAAATTCTTTGCCGAGTACCCCTGGCCCAGCACTCGGCAAAGACAGTCTTTGCCGAGTGCCAAGCTGGCACTCGGCAAATTTTCAATTTTTTTTTGTTTTTTTGCATCAGATGTCTGGGTTTTATGCATCTGACGTCGCAACTTGCTCGAAACATTCTCAATTTTTTACCACAGCCTACACATGCGATAACATGACACATCGACAAGTTTCATGATTTTTGGACTTTGTATGAACTTTATATAATTTTAAAACACTTTTCCGGCAAGTGGCTCGTCATGTTACGTGAAGAAGGTGCGCGAAATTTGATGTGAGTTCGTGGATAGAGACTCAACATACACCAAATACCATGAATAACATTTTTCGAAGCACTAGATTACAATATTCCATGCACTTTCAGTTCAAATTTGAATTATATATAAAAATTCAACATAATCAAATGAATCAACCAAATATAACAAAAAAACTAGAAAAAGCACCAAATTTGAACATGAAGTTGTAAACAATGTAGGCGGACCCAACAAAAAATTTGGGGTCAAAAAAACAAAAAAAAATTGAAAATTTGCCGAGTGCCAGCTTGGCACTCGGCAAAGACAGTCTTTGCCGAGTCCTAGGCCAGGGGCACTCGGCAAAGAATTTTTTTTAAAAAAATAAAAACATCTTTGCCGAGGGCCCTGGATCTGGGCCTTCAGCAAAGGCCCAAAACCTAAAAAATTGGGCTCGGCCCAAAATCCCCATCTTTTTCCCTCCGGCCCGCGCCCGCGCTCGGTTCCGCACCCCCCGCCGCCGCTCACCTCGCCGCCCGCCCACCACACCACTGGCCGCCCCTCCCCCGACCTCAGCTCCCACCGGCGGCCACCCCGCGCCCCACGCCGGCCCCCTCTTCTACCCCAGCCACCACCACTGGCGGCCCCCTGTAGCTGCACCCGGCCGCCCCGGCTCCTCCGGCGGCCGCCCCGCGCCCGGCCGGCCCTCCTCCCCCCGTGCCAGCCACCACCGGTGGTCCCCTGCGCCCGGCCGGCCCTCCTCCCCCCATGCCGGCCCTCCTACCCCCGCGCCAGCCCCCGCCGGCCGCCCCGTCCCCACCGCCACCTAGAGGCCAGCCCTCAGCTCGGCCTGGTCACCGGCTGGTGTTGGAGGGGAGGAGGCAGAGGTGAATTAGGAGGAAGAAGAGAAGGAAAAGAGGAGAAGGAGGAAGGGGAAGAGAAGGAGAAGAAGAGGAAAAGGAGAGGAGAAGGAGAAGAAGAGGAAGGAGAGGAGGAGGAGAAGCAGAGAAGAGAGAAGGGAAGGGGGAGAGGAGTACTCCGGCGCCCTTGACCTCGCCGGAGAAGAAACTGAACCTCACACCGCGACACCCGACTCCGCCGCAACACTAGGTAAAACTCTCATAATTGGCCTTCGTGCCGTATGTGGTTGTGTGGGCCTTCGTGCTGTATGTCGATATGAGGGCCTTCGTGCCATTGTCGTTGTCGGCCTTCGTGCCGTTGTGAATGTCGGCCTTCGTGCCGTTCTTTTTTGCAGGTTATGGAAACCTCACTGTGCAGGGGAGGTGCTGCTGAATTTTTTAACAAATACTAACATGTTGCCTTTTTATATTGCAGAGGATCTGTCTGAGGGGACCAGAGGACCCCGATCGTCTTCGTGGGCGTTGCGGGTCTACCGACACCGTGTCGCCTCGCCACTGCACCGACTCGACACCGCCCCACTAGCCTGACCTCACCGGCACCTTAGGTATAACCCCTCTATCCGTATCATGGTCGTAGGTCGCGTAACCCAGTTAGGCGTCTCCCGTCGGAAACAAATACGGTCGGAGGTATGCGGATCTTTGCATATCTATGACCGTATCTGTTTCGGATTGTCCACATTTTTTGGACAGCTCGCGGATACGTAGATGAGGTTAGTTTCCATGGTCCGCTCCGGTCCGAGGTAGACTTTTGGCATCACCTCTTTGTTGTTCTCTGGATACACACTCTCCCTTGCAGGACGTGTATCGAGAGAACGGCGAGGAGGTGCTGCCGAAATTCTGTCTCGGATAGGGAGCGGAGTGTGGAAACTAACCTCATCTACGCATCCGCGAGTGGGATTAGGACCTATCCTCACCTATTAGAGAGTAGGAACACCACATAGATGCAATTGATGGTTACATTACTATATGCTGTATATGTGGAAGGATGGAAGACCGTCAGTGGATGTACATGGGCCGGAGAAGCAGGAGTGACTTTGACATTGAGTGGGTGAATGGGACAGATGCTTTCTTGGAACATGCATGGAGCTCGGGTGTAGCTAAAGGACATTCTAAACTTTGGTGTCCCTGTAGCAAATGTGACAACAACAAAAGGGTACACAAGGTGACCATGGGTAAACATCTTGTGTACAATGGTTATACGGCTGGCTACCACCGATGGATCCACCATGGTGAAGCAGATCGTATAAGAGCAAAGGTGGTGAGACCACGCCTTGAGGCTTTTGATGATGATGCCGGAGTAGCAGACATGTTAGATGACACTCACCAAGCTCACTTCGTAGAAGGACGTGAGAAGGAGGAGATGGAGGAAGCCGCTAAGGCCTTCTATGAAATGTTGGACTCGGCACAGAAACCCCTTCATGAGAGTACAACGGTTTCTCAGCTGGATGCATTGGATGTGTTATGAGGTTGAAGGCCAAGTTAAATCTGAGTCACGAAGGCTTTGATAAGATGTTGGCCGTGTTTGGCAGCATGCTACCGAAGAAGCACATTCTGCCGAAGAACTTGCATGAGTCATAGAAACTACTTCGTATGCTTAAGATGCCATATGACAAGATACATGTTTGTCCGAAGGGGTGCATCTTATTTAGGAAAGATCACAAGGATGCAAAGTACTGTCCGAAGTGTAAATCCTCACGGTACCTAGAGGTAGACTCTGGAGATGGTAGGAACAGGCAGCTTACGATCCCCGCGAAAGTCCTACGGCACCTTCCGTTTGTGCCGAGGATCCAACGGCTTTTCATGACCGAGGAATCCGCGAAATAGATGACATGGCATAAATAAGGTGTATGGTACAAGCCATGGATGATGGTGCATCCATCCGGTGCGGAAGCATGGACGTACTTTAATGACAAACATCCTGACAAAGCAGCTGAGGCTCGTAATGTACGTGTCGCACTGGCAACAGATGGGTTCAATCCTTATGGACAGTTGTCTGCCCCATACACATGTTGGCCCGTGTTTGTTATCCCCCTGAATCTCCCCCCCCCCCGGCATCTGCTTTCAACGGCATAATGTCTTCTTGTCATTGATAATTCCTGGACACCCGGGGAGTAATATGGGTGTGTACATGGAGCCTATGATTGATGAATTGATCGACACTTGGGAGAAGGGGGTATGGACATACGACCAAGCTACAAAATCATCCTTCAAGATGCATGTTTGGTACCACTACTCCCTGCTTGACTTCCTGGCGTATGGGTTATTCGCCGCCTGGTGTGTCCACGGGAAGTTCCCGTGCCCAATATGCAAGGAAGCTGTGAGGTTCATTTGGTTGAAGAAGGGTGGCAAGTATTCATTGTTCGATAGGCATCGTCAATTCCTCCCTTCTAACCATCCATTCAGACAAGACATCAAGAACTTTACGAAAGGTGTTGCAGTGATAGACCCTAAACCGCGCATGAAGAGTGGTGCTGAGGTGCGTGCTCAGATAGATGCTCTCGTGCCTAATGAAGGAGGTGGTTTTGTGGGATATGGTGAGGAACATATGTGGACTCATAAGTTTGGCTTGACGAGGCTCCCCTATTTCGATGACCTTCTTCTGCCACATAACATTGATGTAATGCACACCGAAAAGAATATCGCCGAGGCACTTTGGGGAACTCTCATTAACACTGACAAGTCTAAGGACAACATTAAGGCTAGAGTGGACCTAGTGATGTTGTGTGATAGACCGAAGCAAGAGATGCGGCCTCCTAGTGGCCGAAACAAACAATGGAAAAGACCTAAGGTCGATTTCGTCTTGGAACCTGATCAAAGGAGGGAAGTACTAAAATGGATCAAGATGTTAATGTTCCCAGATGGATATGCAGCGAATCTGAGCAGGGGAGTGAACTTAGGCACTTTACGAGTCAACGGGATGAAGAGTCATGACTACAACATATGGATTGAGCAGCTTCTTCCGGCGATGGTCCGAGGCTATGTCCCTGACCATGTCTGTCAAGTGCTGGCAGAGTTGAGTTTTTTCTTCCATCAGCTTTGGGCCAAGGAGATATCTCGGACCGTCGCTCAGGACTTGGAAAAAGCGGCACCTGTGTTGCTCTATAAGCTGGAGAAGATCTTTCCACCCGGCTTCTTCTTGCCCATGCAGCATCTGATTGTGCACCTCCCGTCCGAGGCACATTTGGGGGGGCCCGTGCAAGCCCTGTGGTGCTATCCAATCGAGAGATGTCTAAAGACTCTTCGCAAGAAATGTACAAATAAAGCCAGAATTGAGTCTTCCATTGCAAAGGTAAGTCTAAGGGAGGAGGTGGCAAACTTCACAACACTATACTACAAGCCGAAACTTCCTAGCAATCATAATCCACTCCCTCATTACAATGTTGGCGAAAATGAATGGACCCACAGCCTGTTCCAAGGCCAACTCGGCAGTGCAAGTGGATCGACCAATAAGATATTGGGAAATGAAGAGTGGCGAAGTGTCATGCTATATGTGTTGACCAACCTTCCTGAGGTGCAGCCGTTCGTCGAGTAAGTTCTCAACGAACTTGTTTCAATACGCCCTGAATATTCTTCATGCAACCCCACTGATTCTCGTTCGGACAGGGAATTTGTTCGTGAGTCCTGGCATCAATCAAGGGATCCTACCTCGCAGGAACATGACACCCTTCTTTCTCGGGGTGCGGGTGCGGGGAGGCCTGATTTCATTTCTTGGTTCAAACAAAAGGTAATGTCCAATTTAGCTCCCACGTTCCATATTCCAAGTTTCTCGTTCGTTCGATTAATATAACGACCTATCATGCTTGAGCTTGCAGGCCCAGACTGACTCGTCCATGAGTGAGGAGTTGAGACAGGTTGCAGGCGGCTATGATGTTAGGGTGCAGTCATTTACCGGTTATGACGTGAACGGATATCGCTTCCACACAACAAGATATGAGCAGACTCGGCCCAAACGGAAAACCACAAATAGCGGAGTTTGTACGCCCGGCACTGATGGCCTCGACTATCATGGTAGAGTTGAGGAAATCTATGAACTCTCATTTCATGGTCACAAACATAAACCTGTCGTGTTCAAATGCCACTGGTTTAATCCTCGAGAAACGAGACGGACCCCTCATCTTGGGCTAGTCGAGATTCGAGAAGATTCCGTCTATCCAGGAAAAGATGTCTACATTGTGGCTCAACAGGCCATGCAGGTGTACTATACGCGATATGCCAACCAAGACAAAGCGGATCTTAAGGGTTGGGCTATTGTGCACCAGGTGTCTCCACATGGTAAACTACATGCCCCAAACGATGATGATTACAACTTCAATGCAAACACATATGATGGACAGTTCTATCAAGAAGATGGGCTACCAGGCATGTTTGAGATAGTCTTACCCAAAGCGATCGAAATGGAAGTAGACAACGAAACGGAGGATGACGAGGTTGATGGAGATGTGGTGCAAAATGCCAAGGACATAGAAATGCTTGACCGATTAAGGCTAGGCAATGACGACGAAGACAACATAGAACCTTCAGATAGTGTTGCCCATTTGGACAATTTTGATAGTGATGACGACACCTATGATCCTAATCATGAAGATTATTCCTAATACTTGTAATACTACGTTTGTTTTAGTTTGTGTTTTCTTTATTTATTTTGAATCTATTTCTAATATATATACTAATAAGTCTTGTTCATTCTTTGTGATTGCAGGTGATGGCGAGCAGCCATCCACGACGTGAGACGGCCTCCCTTTACGGGAGACCACGCCCTCCCATTTTAGACGAGGGGTCAGGGTCAGGGGTAGCGTCCATAGGAGGTCAGAGGAGGAGGACTAGGGTCAGCAGGAGGCAGTGGACTCCTTCCCCGCCACCTTCAGATGAGGTGATGGAGGAGGAGCATGTGACGGCCACGCCCGAGGACGAGGTCAAGGACGAGGACGTCCGATAGACCGAGGACGAGGCGGCCGAGGATGAGGTGGCCGAGGACGAGGCCGCCGAGGGCGATAGTTCCGCTACCCTGACTGTCTACCAGCGAGGTCCCACGAGCCTCCCTCAGCCTCCGCTTCCTCGCAACCAGGCACTGATTCGCCCTATGGCAAAGAGGTAAGTAACTATAGATGTTATCACAACTACTTCATATGATAATGTTGGAAATCAAAAGAGGAACTGGTAAATTTTCTTAATCACTTGTGCAGGGCCTGGTTGGTTTTGTCGGGTACTCCTGCACGCTCCCCCGCGAGCATCCTTGGTGTTTTGTGCAGGAAATGGTACCCCAGCCTTGTGAATGTGTCCGAGGACGTGCGGGAGCCGGCCTACATGTGGGATAGGTACCAGTTGGCCCCTGACGACAGGTACCGCAACAAGCAGGAGCGGGTACTGGTAGAGTTTTGGGTAAGTCTCTCTCGCACAACATTTTCATTGGGCAAGTCTTTTATTGAAATAATGAATGGATACATCGGTTTGTATGCAGAGGTATTTCAAGCCGAAAGAAGGACTTGAGGCCCAGGCGGATCAGGCGGCTGCCGCCGCCTGTAGGAAGTACGTCACCGACATGCACCACGAGGCGCGCGTGCAGGCCCACAGAGACTACTATGCTGTGGTGTTGAAGCAGTCCATCAGCAAGCCTGATGCAAGATAGGTGGAGCTGTCCCGGGCCCAGTACCTTGAGGTAGACGAAAAACATTAATAATGATTCGTTTTGAGATTAAGTCGGTTAATTTTATCTTTTTCTATGTCAAATAATCGATGGCTTGTAGGTGATTCCCTGGTGGTGCCGATCCCACTCCGTGTGCTGGGAGATGATCGTGGACAGGTGGTTGTCCAACGACTTTGCCGAGAACCATGCGAGGCAGCGGGACCAGCGTCTGCTGAGGTGAGGTGCTACTCACCATCAAGGCAGTCGCAGCCTCCCCGCCTACAAACAAGCATATGTAAGTGATTTCTTTTATCTTATTTGACGCTGAGTTCTGCCTTATTTCTCACCATCTTGCCGTCTTACTCGTAGGAGGCTGCACACCCAAGCGTGGAGGTCTCGGAGTTCTCTGCGTGGGCTATGTCCCACATGGGCAGGGCGTCTTCCTCTGTCTCCTTCGACATGTCTGCCCCACGCGAGGTGTACTCCGACCCGACCGTGCACACTAAGGTCCAAGAGTACACCTCAAAGGTGAGGGAGGTCCATGGGGAAGATTACGATGTGCGCACTGAGCCCATTGATGCAGAGACCATCATGAGGCTAGGAGGAGGCAAGAAGCATGGGCGGCTGTGGATTGCAGACGGCGCCATCGACTCCACCACTGTTCCCTCTCTCGACGTGCTCCGAGCACGGAGCACGAGCTCCAGCCAGCCCATACGCCCACGGCCTACTCTGTCACTACAGCGGGTCGACGCTCTCGAGGTACGTCCTGTTTTACTCGTCGTACGTTCATCTTTGCACACCTAAGTTACATTTGCATTACTGAAACATTGAAGTTTGTATTGCAGGCTGAGCTGCAGGCCCAGAAGCTCGTGGTCGAGGCTCAGAGCACGCAGCTATAGGCCCAGAGGGAAGCGTTCGCGGCCCAGGAGAGGAGGATGCAAGAAATGGAGGCCTTCATGCAGAGTGTCCAGCAAGGGGGTGTACCTTTGCCATTGGCAGCTCCTCCACCGCCTACTCCTACAGCCACTCCTGTAAGTATGAAAGTTCACTCTTACTAGATGCTTCCTTGACATACAACCATGGTTGACATACAAACTTACTAGATGCTTGACATAGAAACTTACTAGATGCTTGACATAGAAACTTACTACATGCTTGCACTAGCTATGACATACAACCATGCTTGACATTCTCAATTTACTAGATGCTTGACATAGAAACTTACTAGATGCTTGCACTAGCTATGACATACACCAATGCTTCACATAGAAACTTACTAGATGAATCTCACACATGCAACCTCTTATCCTTTTTGCAGCTTCCGTCGGCGGGTTCAAATAACCCCGCTCATGCGTCACCGAATGATGGAGCCTTTGCTTCACCATCATGTCATAGGCCGCCTTTTTGAGGAGTTGTGCTTCGTCATGTGCTTGGACTTGAGCTTCACTTGTGGTTGTGACTTGTGCTTGGACTTGATGGACTGTGGTTGTGAATTTGTGACTTGTGGTTGTGATATTTGACTTGTGGTTGCGATATGTTGTTATTTGAGTTGTGGTTGTGATATAATGTGTGAAAATGGCTTCGTTGTGATATATATGTGATGTTTGTGATATATATGTGACATGTGATATATATTTGAACTGTTTGTGTCAGTGGAATGCAAAAAACAAAAAAAAATTGCAATTTCAGTTGATTTGCCGAGTGCAATGGTCATGGCACTCGGCAAAGCAGGGAAACTTTGCCGAGTGCCAGGACATTGCACTCGGCAAAGATTTTTTTTTAAAAAAAAAGCAAAAAATCTTTGCCGAGTGCCAAGCTGGGGAGGCACTCGGCAAAGAGCTTTTTAAAAAAAATAAAAAATGGCTTTGCCGAGTGCGCGCCGCCGTGGCACTCGGGAAAGAGTTTTTTAAAAAAAATAAAAAATGTCTTTGCCGAGTGCCTTGCCGCTGCGACACTCGGCAAAGAGTTTTTGAAAAAAAAAATGTCTTTGCCGAGTGCCCTAACTGTCGGCACTCGGCAAAGGCGCCGTCAACGGAGCAGCGCCGTTGACGGCTGCTTTTCTTTGCCGAGTGCCGCCGTTGGCACTCGGAAAAGGCTTTGCCGAGTGCCCGACAAACGGCCCTCGGCAAAGAGCCTCTTTGCCGTTAAATTTTTTTCCGAGGGCTCTTTGCCGAGGGCGGCACTCGGCAAAGCCTTTGCCGAGGGCTTTTGGGCCTTTGCAGAGTGCCCTGGGCCCTCGACAAAGAGGGCGCCTCCAGTAGTGTTGGTGGTCTTCCTGCATATGGTGGGATGTGGCTATCTTTTGTTCTTGTTGCTGGTTGAGGTAGTTGACTGGGAATGCATCCAACCAAAAGGATGATCTAAGGGCATTATAGTGGGAGTCAAGATTGACTCCTTTGAGATTGATTGTGGCCCTTTTATAATTTTTTATCCACATGGCCATAAGAAAGAAATATGGTCAACTTTATTCCTTCTTTGTTTCCTGAACCTCTTATAAACTTATTGCTCGCCTTCTTTTAATAAATATTTAGTATTCCCCCACTTCGGTGTGGCTCAAAAAATAAAGTAGAGTAACTTTCGATGGGATATTATTATTAGGGGCCATCTCAGTCCAATTTCTACATTCAACCCATATGTATTTATTTATGGTTATCCTGACCATTTGTGTTTTCTATTTTTAGCACATTTGAAAATGGGATTCAAAATGTGCCTTTTTTGATCATTTTGCTTTTCCCATTTTTGATTGGGACATCCCATTGTTACCAATGTGGAATATCCTGTTTTTAAGAAGTCCAATAGTGCATAAAAGTCGCTCACACCACACAGCAGTAGCCGAGTCCAAGGCGGACTAGTGGTTGGCTTGATGTGTTGTGGACCAATGATCTTATACTTTTGTCATATGTTGTAGCTTACGGTATTAATTGGAATTTTCTTGAGTTGGTAGTTTCCCATGTCTGGCTGGTCAGCATGTGAAGACATGTTTCAAGACGACAATGCAGCGAGGCAACCGTTACAACCGGTACTAAAGGGTAGAATTAGTCACAGTTTGTATTACAAACCGAGACTAAAGGTCCAGTCCTCCCTTTAGCCACGGTTGCAATTTTTAAACCGGGACTAAATATTTTTTGGCCATGGGATGAAAGGCCGTTTCTCTACTAGTGAGTGTCAAGGACAGGTTTCAAGGCAATGATATGAGAGGAAAAAAATAAACATATTTGATCAAGTGTCGAGGTGCCTCTCCACCCTTTCCGCCCTGGCACCCTCACGCCCTGTGCCCCCGACTGCTCTAGTAAGCCCGAGTGTGACATTCCAAAATCTCTAGGCCGACTGACATGGCGTGGTGTGGTAGCACAGGCTGCGCGGCGGGGTGCAGGCGACGGCGAGGAGTCTAAATGCAGGGAGACAGGCAGCAGCTAAGTAGCTGTCTGGATTATTTTTAATGTTGAAATACCCAAGGTTGTTGACACTAGTAGAGAACAGACCTTTGATCCTCGGCCAAAATGGGCTGTAGTCCCGGAATTTTTTGCCCCCGGGACTAGAAATACCTTTAGTCCCGGTTGGAGGCTCCAACCGGGACTAAAGGTCCCTGCCCAATGGCTACTGCGCCAGACAGAGGTGGCAGGGACCTTTAGTCCCGGTTGGAGCCTCCAACCGGGACTAAAGGTATACTTTTACTCCCGGTTGGTGGATCCAACCGGGAGTAAAGGTCTACTCCCGGGCCATGGCTGCGCCCGGGGTTGGAAAGTTACCTTTAGTCCTGGTTGGATCCACCAACCGGGACTAAAGGTCCCCCTTTATATATCGGCCGTCTCTTCTTCCTCCCCGAGCCCGAGCTCAGCGTATTTTGAAGCTCACTGCAGTAGTGTTCTTGCTTCCTCCCTCCCTCCATTGTTCCTCCATCCATTCTTCGATTCCTCCGTCGATTTCTTTGATTTCTCCGTCGATTCTTCAGTTGTAAAGGTTACCAATCTCATACTCTCATTTTTCACCATTGTCTTATCTCATTTTGTTCACTATATATATATGGTTCTTTATTGTGGTTTTTTTCATTTGTAAGCAATTTGAGCTCAAAATCACTTCAAGCTTGCATATTTACATGAAAGAAGGTTAAAGTAGCTAGTTGAACTTGCGGACCGTGTTCATCTCGGCGACCATGTTCTCTGCCGAGCGGTAACGGACGTCAAGGAGGAGCTTTGATTCTACGAGGGAGAGCGGCAACGGTCGTGGAAGACCGTGTTCCCTTCCTTGTAGAATCGGAGCTCTTCCTTGACCAAGTACGGTGCCGTCCGGTGGAGAAATGCTCGCCGAGATGATCACGTAAGCAAGTTCAACTAGTACGGATGGTTATTTATTCACATATCCCGATATCGTCGCAGTAGTTTGTCAATCACCGTACTTTTTATTTTAACTTTTTATGAAATGAAAAACTTAGAAAATTATAGAAAATCCGTACTAGTTGAACTTGCGGACCGTGTTCATCTCGGCGAGCATGTTCTCTGCCGAGCGGTAACGGACGTCAAGGAGGAGCTTTGATTCTACGAGGGAGAGCGGCAACGGTCGTGGAAGACCGTGTTCCCTTCCTCGTAGAATCAGAGCTCTTCCTTGACCAAGTACGGTGCCGTCCGGTGGAGAAATGCTCGCCGAGATGATCACGTAAGCAAGGTCAACTAGTACGGATGGTTATTTATTCACACGTCCCGATATCGTCGCAGTAGTCTGTTATGTGTGTACACTCCCATTCTTCTGTTAATTTACGGAAATATCATGTGAATTACTTACCTGCCGCAGTAAAAGACGAGAACACAATGACCATTAAAAATATCATTGTTTAGAGATCTAGATAATTTTATAGTTTGTTAATTTTATTTGTTTATAAAAGGAGAAATTTATAGTGTATTAAAAATGAGTATAGAGAGTAGATGGCAACTGCTTCCGGGTCCTCGGCCTCTCATGGGTTTCCAAAGCGACTTAGGCCGGGCCTTCCTCTCATTCCATGCGGCAAGTGTCGTGATGAGACGAAGATTGTGATGGAGTACCGAGTGAAGAAGGAGGGTCCCAACAAGGATCGTATCTTCTACAAGTGTCCGGATCGCAATGTGAGTTATTTTATCGTATTTAATGATTATGGTTAGTTTATACCTATTTTCATGATGGTTGTGATTAAAGTTCTAATTTTTTGTTTTAATTTCAGTGGGATGGCAGTGGACGATGTTCAGGCTTCTACTGGGAGGAAGAGTATGTTGAACTCGTGCAAAAATATCTTGCACAACAGGCAGATACGGCGGCTAATGAGGCAGTGATCCAGCCGAAGAAGCCCAAAGATGTTGCACAATCGGGGGATCTGTCTGTTTTAGTTGAGATTGGTCGCGAAATCCTTGTGCTCCTGAAATGTATTTTAGCTTTAGTTCTTTTAGTGGTAGTTGGGATTGTCTACATTGTAGCGATGCTTTCATAAATTTGTATCTTTTGTGGTGGCACGCATGTTGTATAAATAATTAATTATGATCTAGGTTTTAATATAATATTTATGTCATGTAATGCAGATGAGCCGTCATTGGATGTATAATGCTGATCGCCGCTCCCAAGAGTTCATTGACGGCGTGCATTCTTTGTTACGTGCGGCCGAGGCAAACAAACGCGACGGTTTCATGTGCTGCCCATGTGCCATATGTAAGAATACGGTGGAATATCCTTACTCAAGGACTCTTCATTCACACTTGTTCAAGTCGGGTTTCATGCCAAACTATATTTGTTGGACAAAGCACGGAGAAACCGGTGTTGTAATGGAAGAAGGTGAAGAAGAACAATGGGACGACAATGATATTATTCTTGATGGTGCGTGCTTCAATGATACTGCAATGGGAGAAGCTGAAGAAGAGGTAGCCGCAGAAGATGAGCCGGCTGATGATCTTTGTCAGGTCATTCGTGACGCACAAAGAGAATGTGAAAGTGAAAAGGAGAAGATCAAGTTCGAGCGGATGCTAGAAGATCACAAGAAATTGTTGTACCCAACTTGTGATGCAGGGCAGAAAAAGTTGGGAACCACACTAGAATTGCTGCAATGGAAGGCAAAGAATGGTGTATCTGACAAGGGATTTGGAGAGTTACTAAAAATCCAAAAGAAGATGCTTCCGAAGTACAATGAATTGCCCGCCACTACCTACGAAGCAAAACAAGTTGTCTGTCCTATGGGGCTAGAAATAGAGAAGATACATGCATGTCCTAATGACTGCATCCTGTACCGTGGCAAAGAGTACGAGAAATTGGATGCATGCCCGTTATGCCATGCGTCGCGGTATAAGATCAGGCGAGATGACCCTGGTGATGTTGAGGGCGAACGTCCGCGTAAGAAAATCCCTGCCAAGGTTATGTGGTATGCTCCTATAATACCACGCTTGAAACGTCTGTTCAGAAACAAAGAACATGCAAAATTGTTACGATGGCACAAAGAAGACCGTAAGGTAGACAATATGTTGAGACACCCTGCTGATGGGTCCCAGTGGAGAGCAATCGACAGAGAATTCCCGGAGTTTGCAAATGACGCAAGAAACTTAAGGTTTGCTTTAAGTACAGATGGTATCAATCCTTTTGGAGAGCAGAACAGTAGTCATAGCACTTGGCCTGTTACTCTAAGTATCTACAACATTCCTCCTTGGTTATGCATGAAGCGGAAGTTCATTATGATGCCTGTGCTCATCCAAGGCCCGAAGCAACCTGGCAATGACATCGATGTGTACCTGAGACCACTTATTGACGAACTTCTCATTTTGTGGAATAAAGAAGGTGTACGTGTGTGGGATGAGTACAAACAGGAACACTTTGATCTGCGAGCATTGTTGTTCGTAACAATCAATGATTGGCCTGCTCTAAGTAATCTTTCAGGACAGTCAAACAAGGGATATAATGCATGCACACACTGCTTCGGTGATATTAGAGGTGTATTCTTGAAAAAATGTCGAAAGGTCGTGTACCTTGGCCATCGTCGATTTCTTCCTGCAAATCACCCCGTAAGAAAGAAAGGCAAGCATTTTAAAGGGAAGGCAGACCACCTGACCAAGCCTCGCAACCGAACCGGTGAGGATGTACTCGATATGGTCAATGATGTGAAAGTCGTCTTTGGAAAAGGACATGGAAGCCAACCTATTCCAAAAGACGCTAACGGTCACGCACCCATGTGGAAGAAGAAGTCCATATTTTGGGACCTACCCTATTGGCAAGTCCTGGAGGTCCGTAGCTCGATCGACGTGATGCACCTGACGAAGAATCTTTGTGTGAACCTGCTAGGCTTTATGGGTGTGTATGGAAAGCCTAAGGACACATTTGAAGCACGACAGGACCTGCGTTGTTTGAGAGAAAGAGACAACCTGCATCCAGAGAAGACAGATGATGGACGCCATTACTTACGTCCTGCTAGCTACACTCTAAGCAAAGAGGAGAAGGAAATCATGTTTGAATGCTTAAACAACATCAAGGTACCATCTGGATTCTCCTCGAATATAAAGGGTATTATAAATGTGCCAGAGAAGAAATTCTGTAACTTAAAGTCCCATGACTGTCACGTTCTCATGACGCAATTACTTCTAGTTGCATTAAGAGGAATTCTACCTCCAAATGTACGTCTAGCCACCGTGAAGCTATGTGCATTCCTCAATGCAATTTCTCAGAAGGCAATTGATCCAACTGATCTAGCTAAACTACAGAATGATGTGGTTCAATGTCTCGTCAGCTTTGAGTTGGTGTTCCCTCCTTCCTTCTTTGATATTATGACACACCTCCTAGTTCACCTAGTCAAGGAGATTTTCACTCTCGGTCCTGTGTTCCTACACAACATGTTCCCCTTAGAGAGATTCATGGGAGTCCTGAAGAAATATGTTCACAACCGTGCTCGCCCAGAAGGAAGCATCGCCAAGGGCTATGGAACAGAAGAGGTCATTGAGTTCTGTGTTGACTTTATTCCCGACCTTGACTCGATTGGTGTTCCTGAATCGAGACATGAGGGGAGACTAAGCGGAAAGGGGACACTAGGGAGGAAAACATATATTGGTACGGATGATGATTATTTCAATAAAGCGCACTACACAGTTCTACAGAACTCCTCTTTGGTAGATCCGTATATTGAGACACACAAGGATCTCTTACGATCCGAGTTTCTAGGGAAGACTGAAGCTTGGATTACGCATAAGCACATGGAAACTTTCGGCGGTTGGTTGCGAAAAAAATGTCAAGGTGATGAGAGCATCCATGAGCAACTGTATTTATTGGCTATGCAACCATCATGGCATATCGTCACATACAAAGGGTACGAGATAAATGGGAACATATTCTACACAGTAGCCCAAGATAAAAGGAGTACCAACCAAAACAGTGGTGTCCGCATAGATGCCACAGACCCGAATGGGAATAAGCAGACATATTATGGACGCATAGATGAAATATGGGAACTAGAATATGCACCTACTTTGAAGATCCCATTGTTCAAGTGCCAATGGGTCAAGGTGACCGGAGGCGGGGTAACAGTAGACAACGAGTATGGAATGACAACAGTAGACCTTAGTAATATTGGGTACAAAGACGAACCATTCGTCCTTGCCAAGGATGTGAATCAGGTGTTCTATGTCAATGATATGTCTACCAAACCAAAAAGAGGGAAAAACGATAATGACTCAACCAAAGAGCCAAAGCGCCACATAGTTCTTTCAGGGAAAAGAGTCATCGTGGGAATTGAGGACAAGTCGGACATGTCAGAAGAATATGAAAAGGATGACCGAATTCCGCCCTTCAAAGTGAACAAAGACCCTAGCATCTTGGTAAATGATGAGGACACTCCATGGTTACGAAGCGATCATAACCAAGGGACATACGTAAAGAAGAAGTTCACTGCTGTGCCCACTTGATGATATAGTGATTTAATATAGTGTGTGTTTGAGATATTATGTAATAATTGTGAATTCAGATGTTTATTATGTCATGTTTCAAATTAAATCAATGTTTGATTTGGTGGGATTTCTCTCTCAAAAAGGTAAATTAGGATACTGAGTGATGAAAAATTAAAATATTAACGTTAAAATGATGTGAAAACAAATTTCCTGTCCAAAACCAATAGTTTTAATAATTTTAATTAAACACTACATTTTTGCATTAACGAAATAATAAATATTAGTTACATTATGTTTTATAATTCTAACAAAAAATAAAAAAAGTTAGGTTATAGATTTTTCCTATGTGCAATAAACAAAAAGAAAATTCATATTTTTAACAAAATAATTTTATGCCTTTTATTTAATTTACTATGTATTTAACAAAAACTATTGCATTTCTATTGTATTTAACAAGACTATTGCTTAAAACAGGCGGGAAACGAAACTGCAGGCCACCTTTACTCCCGGGTGGGAAGCCCACCCGGGAGTAAAGGTGGGCTGCAGTTTCGTGGCCCGCCAAAAAAATCCTTTACTCCCTGGTGCGTGTTACCAACCGGGAGTAAAGGTATATCCTTTACTCCCGGTTGGTAACACGCACCGGGAGTAAAGGTACCTTTACTCCCGGTTGGTAATACGCACCGGGAGTAAAGGGTTTTTACTCCCTGGTTGGTGGCTGGCACCGGGAGTAATTCTCTCTCATATATAACCTCCAGCGCCTGGCGCAGATCGATCCGCTCGTCTTCTTCCTCGTCGAACACCTGCCGCCCTCTTCTTCCTCGCGCCGCCTCCACCGCGTCCGTTCGCCTTCCGTGACACCGGCGCCGCCCTCTTCTTCCTCAGTGCGGCCTCCACCGCGCGCGCCCGTGCCCCTCCTCCGCGCGTGCCCGTGGCCCTCCACCGCGCCCTCCTCCGCGCCCGAGGCCCCTCCACCGCGCCCGTGGCCCCACCGCGCCCGAGGCCCTCCACTGCCGAGCTCGAGGTGATATGTTCGTCGATCTCTTTGTACATTCGCCCGAGCCCTCCACTGCCGAGTTATAGATCACGTCGAAAACTACAACTTTGGTGGAAGCCATGTCAACGCTCGAGGTCGATTGAAAATTCCAAATTTTGAATCACAAAATCTAGGAACTGAAAATGAATATTTGGAACTCTATATATGCAGCGAGCGAGGCCAAAGAGAGAAAGATGGAGTTGTCAAGCTCACATCTCAAAACCATATCTTAACGCAAGTTTTGAATATTTGGATATTATATGGATAAATTAGCAAGTTTAGAGTGTCAAAAACTGCATTTTATGGTACTAAAATACATTTTAAGATCACTGGGACCTGAACTCATGACAAGTTTAATTAAGGACCACCAATGAAATTACTTTAGAAATTAATTAGATCGATGTAAATCCATGGCTTGTATAATAAACACGCTATATATTATTTGGAAACCATTGTCGTTGTCACTAAAGCTGAAAATGATCCAGCCCATCAACCGCCATATATTCATCACTATATGATATGCCATTATTCCAAGATGCAGTTTCAATAGAAGAATTTTTTCTATCTTCATAGATCAATGTTTGTTAACGAAATTTTATCCAAATATATTCATGTAGGGTCTTTTTTTTGAAGGATTTGTTGTAGGATATATAATGGTCAAATAGGAACTCAATTTTGATACCCAGTTTGTAAACTAAGCGTTTTTTAGTTTATAAAAAATATCACATGTGATGATGTAAGCAGTTTTGGTTGGACTTGCATGCATGGCTACAGACAAATGAAGGAAAACTTCAACGTTTCTTCATTTGTGAACTTTGAATATACAGATATAATATATTAATGTTGCTAAAGTAATATGATGAATGACACATATACTTACATTTCATAATGACTTATACTTACATTATCAACATAGAATTTTCTCATATGATGAATGACTACATGGTTCACATGGTACATAGGATCACAACATCACGCACCGACACCGCCCCGGCCCGCCTCACGTCGTCGTCGTCGTCAGCACGTCGGCCCGCCTCACGTCGTCGTCGTCAGCACACCGGCCACCGCGCTGACACGTATATATACGTCATTTGTATTCATATGCATGTATATATACGTCGCGGAGCACCGCCGCCCTCGTTCGTCCATGCATTTCTATGTATATGGCGGAGCACCGCCGCCCTCGTTCACCCATGTGTACAGACATATATACGGCGGAGTGGAGCACTGCCACTCTTGTCACACCGCCCTTTCTCGTGGCCTAGTTGATCAACATTCGTATTATCGTTATCGTTAATGTTAAACAATCACACCAAGGCGAACCGTGCTGTTGATGTACTATATATTGGTTTTGTTTTTTGAAGCTAGATGGCCGACCCGAGAAACATGGATGAGGAGTTGATGATGAATTTGATCAACACTGGCACTCAAGTTGCCGGCGATGATGGTGCTAAAAATAACGTGCAAGAGGATGCAGATGACGGGAGTCAGTACTTAGCTCTTGAACAAAATGAGCAACAACAGATTGGCCAAGTATATATTTTTTATTATTAGCTATATATATTATCATATGTCTTATGTGTGCTCATGACATTAAAAATAATGTTTATGTTTTGTAGCCCTCTGGATCGACATCAACAACTACAACGAAGAGTAAAAATGTTCGAGGTCCCAAAAAGCCATTGGAGGGCCGCTTCATCATCTCGGAGTTCAATGTGGATACAGGAGAACCGGGGGGGCCGAATAAAATGAAATTTGTGCACCACTGTGGTTACCTTGTACGGGACCGGCTCCCGATTAGTACCCGTGAATGGAAGAAGAAGACCAATGCTCCTCATATCAGTTTTGTCTCCGATCGTGACAAGGCGTTAATTTGGAATGATGTCTTGGTACATTTCACGCTCCAAACAGATGGTTATGATGATATAATAGATGGTGATGAATTGAAGGAGCGAGTTAGGGATTGGGCAATGAAGAAGATGGCCACCCAGTTTCAGACTTGGAAGAAACACCTATACACGACGTATGTCAAGAAGAACATAGCACCAGATTTTACTGTCCCAGGCCCGATCTCAAAGCAGAGGCCCTATTGGGATGAGTTTGTACAGTACAAGACTTCGGAAGAGGGTGTGAGTCGGGTGATAAAGAACCAACGTAATGCCCAACAGAAGACATACCACCATACCTTGGGATCAGGTGGCTACCCGACTGCCATTAAGAAGTGGAACAAAATGGAAGCAGACCTTCTTGCCAAGGGTATCAGACCAGAATCACTCGAGTGGGGAGAACGTGCAAAGAATTGGTTTTTCGGTCATGGGGGAACACTAGACCAGGAGACAGGGAAGTGCGTTTATGGCGCAAGACTGCAAGAAGCAGCAGAAAGATTGTTTTATGCTCAGAGAGCTACTGCTAGTGGTGCGTTCAGGCCCAACAGAGAGAAGGATGAGCTGACATACGCCATCGGGACTATTGAACATGGTGGCCGAACTAGAGGCAAAGGAAGTGTCTCGTGGGAGCATGGATTCCCTCAGGACAGACCTTCCTACAGAAGTCGCCAGAGAAAGAAGGAAGAAGAGGCACAGCGGCTCCAGAGATTGGAGGAAGCGGTGCGTGAAGCACAGGAGCGGGAAAAAAACCTTGAAGCGAGAATGCAGGAGGAAATCAGAAGGCAAGTGCAAATAGCAGTGAGTGCAAGTAAGCAGGCATCAGAGCCAGGAATCAACATTAGCCAATCTGTTCAGTTGAAAAGCAGCTGCGCTTCCACGGAGATACCAAATCAAGGGGACACAGGACTGCGCTTCCCTGTGGATGACGTCACTGAACCTTGTACAACGTGTGAGCTACACATTCCGAAGGAGAATTCCACAATCAAGGTGGCTATCGGTCTTGTTAATCCTATCGACCGAACCAAGACACCAAGGATTCATGGGAATATAATCCAAGAAGGATATGCTACCATCTCGGTAGATAAAGCTGAAAAAGGTTTTAGTGATTTGCCTCTTGACATTCCTGGAGGTGATGGCGAGAAGACTCTAGGAGAAGCGGAGAAGACATTCATTCTATGGCGCAAGCGCTACATCATCATTCCAGGGATGTCGGCTCCACCTCCTCCTGAACTACCTCACCATAGGTACGTGCGGATGAAAACACTACATCATTAATTTGTATTGGCTTAAATAATTAACAATCTGCTCATAAGTAATATGTCATTCCTTTTTTTGTAGCAGATCCTCCCCCAACCTAAATCTAATTGTTCAATCGCCAGATCATCATAGTGCTCTGTACGATGACATTGTGTTGGAAGACGAGGCTGCATCCACACCATCTCCAAGGAGGTCTCCAACGCCGCAGCCGCCACCTCCAAGGAGGTCTCCAACGCCGCTGCCAACACCTCCAAGGAGGTCTCCAACGCCTCCCCCGCCCCCGCCTACCAAGAAGCCTAGCAAGAGGCCAGCCCCTCAAACGAAGAACCAGTCCCCGCCTGCAAAGAAAGCCACCGTGAAACCAAGGGCTATTCCCAAAATAATATCTGAAGAGAAGGAAGAAGGAACTGATGCATATAAAAAAGACATGTCTAGATTCTATGACAAACTTAAAATGAATCAAGAAGCAAGGAGAAACCCGGAGAAACCGTACTTCTTCGTAGCTCCAGATATTCTAAGAAAAAAGGTGACTTCTTACCAGCAACAACAGCGGGAATCTCGTAAGCCATCCAAATCAACGTTATCAGACTATGACCGCACTCTCACCAAGTCAATTGAGGCGGCACAGAAAAAGAAGCGGGCAGGGAAAGGAGTTGCCCAACTCGGACAACAAGCGCACCAATCAATCCCCCCGCTTAGTTGTTGGTAATGAATATGGTTCGAATTTAGGATTAATGCATCAGGCAAACATACCTCTGGATGTCGATTTGGATCACCTTGGTGAATTTCTTGATGAGACTGGTCTCGACCTTTACCAGATGTTTGGTGATGGAAACATTGAGAGTGCGGCGGAGGTTGATATTTGGAAGAAAAAATTTGTACTAGGCCAGAGTCTATACAACCCTCAAGCCTTATCTGATCTGGGGACGCAAATGTACCTGCTAAACAAGTGGTACATGCAGGCGTCTACCAGTGGAGACTTCTGCGTTGGTGTCAGAATTAGAGACGAACATTGGTTCCGTGGCGATGATGTTATGTATGTTGACTTTGCAGAATTTCATCAACTATGCCACCTGACCTCTCTGGACAAAGTTATCATTAGCCTGCTATTGCCTGTAAGTAATAATTCTTTCGATCTATTATTAAACTCATCATATGTGTGTATATGCATATAAATTATCCTAACAAGTACTATATATATGCAGATTTACAATGACAGAGCTCAGAAAGGAAGGCTACAATGAAATTGGTTTTGTTGATCCCCATATAGTATTCAAAGACCCAATTACTCCAAAGACTAATTGGAAGTCTGAGGTCAGAGAGTAACCTCATGAACTTCTTAGTGAACCAACGCCACAAGAAGGATATACTCTTTCCCTATAACTTCAAGTGAGTGTTAATCATGTCGATCATATCCTTAATGGCTCATATGTTGATTCTAGTTAATTAATGAGTGTTATGCGTTATATCCTATAAACACATGCAGCAATCACTGGATATTGATGGACATCGATCTGGTGAAAAGTCACTTGATAATCTATGACTCGATGAGAAAACCACAACAAGACTACCAAGATATGATAGATATTATCCAGAGGTAATTTCGGGATCTCTAGCAACTATATATACACATAAACATGATGATTAACTATATCTGATGACGTGGCAAATTTTTTATTGGGCAGTGTTTGGAAAACCTTTATTGAGAAGCAACACATGGAAAAATACAAAGCGCCACTGAATGTAATCCCTTTGAAAGTAAGTCCCCTGAATCGCATCATCTTTATTAATTAAACATATAGCTTTCACCGGATCACCAGATTGGATGACAAATCTTTTTCTCGTAAAGTGGTGTCTGAGGCAGGAACAGGGGAACAACTACTGTGGTTACTATGTTTGCAAGTTTATCAAGGTGCTCTCCCAAAGAACTCCTACAGAGAGACTCAAAGTACGTTAAAAATACACTATATATTCATTTAATTATTATTATTGATTGTGTTACTATGTCTTTATATATATATATGTACATATATTAATTTATTTTCCTTTAATTCAAACCTGTAGACTCGATGGTTGGAGGAAAAGGTCATACGGCAAGACCAAATCAAAGCAATTCAAGAGTCTATAGCCGAATTTTTTAATGAGCAGGTCATCGATTCCAAGGGCGAGTTCTACTTCGACCCAACACTGCCATTGAAGCCAAGCTAGAGGATGAGAGGAAACTTGTTATGTCACAACAACTGTAATGCAATCTTTTGTAATATATGCACATGAAATAATATAATGTAAAATACACATATGCATGCATGCATGTAAATATATATATGATGCATGCATGCATATATATATATATACATATATATATATATACATATATATATATATACATATATATATATATACATATATATATATATATATATATATATATATACATACATATATATATATATACATATATATATATTTCTATGCTTGAATTGTGTGATTTAATACGTTCATTGTGCTTGAACCGAAACATACTATATGCGCGTATAAATGTATAATTAGCAGCGTACAATACGACTTCGAAAACCTATTTTGAAAAGAAAACAAAAAAATGAAAAGAAAAGAAAAAAGAAAAAAAACCTTTAGTCCCGGTTCGTATTACCAACCGGGACTAAAGGTGCCGGCCATCGTGGCATGTTAGGAGGCACCTTTAGTCCCGGTTGGTGTTACCCACCGGGACTAAAGGTCCTCCTTTAGTCCCGGTTCCTGACCCGGGACTAAAGGACCCCCCCTTTAGTCCCGGATGCTTGCTCCCGGGTGGGGAACCGGGACTAGAGGGGGTTCCCCACCGGGAGTAAAGCTCGGTTCTCTACCAGTGTGAAATCATGGCTCTGCGACTGAGTAGAAAGCGGGCTTGAGCGTAATAGTGCAGGAGATCTTGACAATGGAAGGCTTGAGCGACAACGATGAGTCCATCAGAGGCCGTTGGCGCAACAGCAGTGTGGATCTCTACGGGGGACAGGTTCAGCACGGACAGGGTTGGAATAGGGGAGGTGCAACGGGTGCGACGCCACTGCTCACTGCCGACTGGATGCTATGTTTCTCTAAATTAAAATTATTGAAAAACTATTTAAGGACATCTATGTCACAAGAAAGATTGAATGATTTGGCTATATGCTGCATTGAGAAATGTCATGGACACTACTGATCTCGACACTATCTTTAATGATTTTCCATCAAGAAAAGCCTGAAGAAAAGTGTTGGAGCTTATCCTATTGCGTAGAGGATACGAGTGGGAGGTGATCGGATGTGGCTTAAACGCCCGGCGGCGAGGTGGCGGCGCCGTGCTCGGCACCGGTTGCTAGGGATAGAGCAGGAGAGCGAGGGCAAGGGTGTCAGGGAGCGAGAGAGAGATAACTCTCATCTCTGGCTAACCTTCTCATTAATCAAACTAGTCCATCAGCTCGTGCTCCCGCACGGGACAGAAGCTTAGAACACATAAGCATTAATTACTGTTTAATATACCTCGATCTATAAAAATATTAATATTAAATAGCATGTTTTCTCACTTTGTTAATTTCATAACACAATAGATACTATGTGTAGTCTTTATCCAATTGTGATAAACATATGAATTACTAAATATTAGCTTAAACTATGGTGACTCTTGTTGTAACACATATCTTCTGATGTCATGAATCTAAAATAAATTACTAATATTAAATTGCACATTTTTCATTTTGCTCATTTTCCAACACAATAGCCTCAACAGCTACAATGTTGTCTCTGTCTAGTTATGATAAATGTATAAATTACTAATCTATATGTTTTCCCATTTTTGTTCATAGTTTTTCCCTTTGCATCGCATCGCTATGACTATGTAACTTCAATATGCATTTAGTTGAAACATTAAGTTAAAAAGATAATATTAAACTATGGTGGCTCTTATTGCATCCCATATCTTTCGATGCCATAAATATAAAATTTTGATTTTCAAATTTAACCATATTAATTATTACAAATTTTTTATTCTCAAACTAAGTTAAAACACCTATTGTATATTTATTAACTCTCCTTTTTGTAATTTAAAATAAGAATTTTAGGTTGCAAAGTGTTATGACATAAACAATAATTTAAAACGAGCACCACATCACTCAAAATCGAGAGTAGAGCTTGAAGTGAGATCTAGAATGGTGCTAACCTAGAGAGAATATAAATATTTCCATTATATAATGATTGTTTACACTAAAGTAATCCCAAGGGTCAGAAGATATAAGACACATATGATCTAGAATGGTGCTAACTTAGATGTAGATTTGAGGGGCTTTATAGGCTTTTAAATAATAACAAAAGTGTTACTTTAGATGTAGATTTAAGTGGTTATAATAGATTATCTCTCATAATAGCAGGTGGGTAATTAGAATCACTTTAGATAGTGTTTTTAGTACTGGGTAATATAAATATAGATTCATTGACTTCTTTAACTATGTTACACAATCATAGAGGTGAGTCATTATTATAAAATAGGATAGATCCTAATGTCTATAATTTTGAATGGTATTAGACTCTACTGGCCTGATGACCTTACATTTAAATGGTTATAATAGATATGTATTTAGTTGAAGTTTAATCATAAGTTACATAAGTTCTTGTTGCTTCCGTTTCTATAACATCTTGAATCAATATTTTAGCTTTCAATTTTTAATCTAGTTGTTGAAATTTTTTAACCACATGTTTAGTTAAACCTAAATGTATACATGTTTACTTGCTCTGCATGACAGAACATAGCGAGCATTGAAGTGTGTAATTTTGAAATATATATAGCATACTTTTATGGATATTGGACTATTTTAATATATTGTATTAGTATTTGCATATGGATATGAGAGAAATTTTTATTTTTAATAAATGTTGAGGTTGATAACTTCGATACTAACTAAAAGGTATAATTCTATATTATATTTTATAATTATATGGGTATTTTGAATGCACAGGGGTTAGTTTGCTTCTTTTTTCATAATGGCACATGTGGATAATTTATAAAATGTAATAGAAGGTTATTTTGAATTACCTTTCGTAATGGCTAAGGTGTACTTCATTTTTAAATTTAGGGGGTATTTGAATTGCTCCCTCCATTCCACAGATACATAGTTTTAACACAGATTAAAATGTATTATAAAATGTTTTGACTTTTGAGATACATAGTTTTTCCAATGCACTTGAATATACATTATATTTAGATAAATGCTAAAGTAATATAACTAAAAATGCCAAAGCATCTTATAATTTGGAATGGATGGAGTATTTTTTTATTTGATGAACGATGAAAACAACTGGACGAATGATGAATAGATGGATTCCGGTTCTGCATGGCCGATGAAATTGTCTTGTTTTTTTAGACCATCTCTTTAAGGTAAATATTTTAGTATTGTCTAATAGATGGTTTCATATACTACCACTAATCTTAGGGGAACTACTAAATTTTTAATTTGTGCATATACAAAGGTCCATTGTGGGTTGTATGACAACAACTCATACAATGATGCAACAGTGGTCCCATAGTCCTCAATTTTAGCTTATATAAAACAGTTATTTCGCGAAACAACAACATTTATCTCACCTCCATCTTTTTCCTCTACATCATAAAAAATATTACATAGTGATGATAAGACTAGCAATTTATTTGCTATTATTTATATACTGACATCACTACACCACAACACCAAGATTAGCGATGGACGATCTGACGCTAAAAGCGGATACAGCGACATACTATCTGTCGCTAAAAAGTTATAGCGATAGACTTGTGCGGACGGTGTAAGTTCTGTCACTAAAAATCTTTAGCGACAGACAGTACTTTTAGCGATAGATAGTCTGTTGCCTTGAATATTTATAGCGACAGATAGTCCATTGCTACTTTTTAGCGATAGATGCTCTGTTACCAAGCCTATACTGACAGATCATCCAATAGTTCATGTATTTATAGCGACAGATTGTTCAACAAGACAATATAAATATACAAATAAATAAATAAATATGATTAGAAAACATTTATAGCACATATAAAACCCATATTCAAGCTTAATGCCCATCACATAAAGATCTAGAAACACATACATCACATGGAGGTCAATAATGGATTTAACAACTCACTAATTCGCCCGCTAACAAAAGCTCAAAAAATACAATATACATGATAGCAAAAATAGTAAACTTTAATGTACATCATCCTTCGATCAAACTGGGTGGTATTTATTTATCCTGCATAAAAATATAGAATGCTTGTGTTACATATTTCAGACATTACAACAGATCAACCAAAAGGGAGAGAAACCACGGTTAACTAATGGAGAGCCTATTTCTATAACTTGTATGACCACGGTTAACCAAAAGGGAGATTACTCAAGATAAAAGGTGCTTAGCTGTTGTGCTGCCGAACTGCACTACTACTGTACTGAACCAAGGCAAGCAAACAGCTAAGCTAAAGTTAAAGGTTTTAAACTAAGCTGAAGTTAAAGGTTTTAAACTAAGCTGATAGCTAAAAGAACAAGTAAATGGTAAAACTACAACTAGCTACCGGCATGCAACAACAGTTACCTTTACTGTTGCATTCCAAATAAGATAACCGAGTTACTGAAAGTAATGTGCTGCAGTTTTGCAAATTTGAGAACAAAACCAAACTCTGTAGTTGCAGAGCTGATCACGGTCAAGAAAGTTGAGAGCTACAGCTGTTGTTGTTAAAGAATACCTTCTGTTGTTGATCTGAAAATCAAGGCTGCCAGCTGCCAGAACAAATTGCCGCTCCCTGCCAATGGACTGACCTGCTGCACAGAAACAAATTTAGGGCAAAGCCAGGCACGCACTAGAGAGGTAACTGCAGAGCTGTCCACAAAAAAAATCAAGAACAACTACTGCCCTTTGCTGCTGCAATAGAGTCAAGACCCAGCACAACCAAGAAATCAAGAGCAGCTCAAGCTGCAGGTGTTGGTTTGCACCGAACAGCAGCTTGGAGAGCACGCACAAACGCCCAATACCGGAACATACACAGGTCAGAAGCTACTGAACTGAATAGGAACAGCAGGAAGCTTACCTACTTACCTTGTGGAAGTGTTGCTGCTATCTGAAAACCAGGGAAGGCATAAGTTCATTGCTTACGGCTGCTACTGAACTGAATAGGAACAGCAGGAAGCTTACCTTGTCTTAGTGCTGCTGCTGCTATCTGAAAACCAGGGAAGGCATGACCATTGATGACTGTCACTGCTGTACAGATAGACATAGAAGGAACAGATAGGCACAAGCTGCAGGAAAAGAGAGATGAGAAAAATGTCGATTCAGAAAAAACTAGCAGTAACAAACTCAGAAATTTTCATGCCACGAGTGACAAATAAAATAGTAAAGGAGAGTCCAATATGAAGCGAAATGACTGCTGCAATAAACAGCTAGGTAACAAAGGCACAATTAAAAACACAATGCTATTGCAACAAGCTAAGAAGATACTTCAAAGGAATAAACAACAAAACCCAAGCAAGTCAGGATGGAACAAGATGAAATCATCACTTCTGTAGTAGTACAGCAGTGAGTTAAATGTGATTTGCTGGTTCCTAGCTTTCTGCAAGTGATATTTATCTACTCAGTTTAGTTTGGGATCACTGTGAAAATGAATGACCTTGGTTACTTTTTTCACTGTCAGACATTGACATCTTAAGTGCAACAATGCATCGAACACAGTTTTATTTCTCCTAGAAGGTAGTCAAGTCTCAGGTACTATGTGTTTAGGCTCAAATTTAGATTCAAAAGCTGACCGTTGGATTAGCTGATCGTGCTGCAAGAGGCCTAGGGTGCAAGCTCTCTTCCGTACATTTACATACTATAAAAAGATAAAAAACAATAAAATATGAAATTCACTTCTAGCTACAATCTTGCTTTCCAATTGCCTCCTTGCAAATCTTTAGAACTGCCAAACAAAAGTATGCAGAATTGCATATCAATGAAACCACCCAGAACTGCCAAACAACAGTGATAATGCATGAGGTGTATCTTTATTTCAAAAGAATGTATTAATTCAACAATGAAAGGTTCATTTCTAACCAAACAAAATTATCTAGGAAATCATACAATGTCTAGATATTGTTCTGTAACGAAAATAAAAATACCAGTGCATTTTGAGTAGTACATCATCATTATCAGCATCAACTAGATATGCACATGGCACAAAAAACACTAAGTTTGGCATTTCAAAAGATAAGTTATCAGACACAAACTTTTTAGCTTAAGAATGGAGAATAATTTAGAGAGGCATAAAATGTACTATTACCAAGATGCATGTAACCCAGCAGGATGCATGTAACCCTGTGGTGATGCTCCAGGTTGACTATTATACATGACAGGCTGGGCGCCATATGGTGGTGGGAACTGCAATTGAATTATGCAAATGCAGTGAGTATAATGTATTGCTCATTTAAAATCAAAGTTTGACTAATGAAGTACAACCTTCTGAAAAGAATGACTCAAAACAGTTACACTTCATTAATGCTCAAACAATTAAATGGTACAAATAAGAATTACTACATAAGGTGCCTGACAAGCAGGTAACTGGTTCTTAATGGCAAAATTATTTTAGTCAGCAAACTAGTGCTCTCTTCGGTGATGTTTACTGAGAAAACTAATTCATATCTGAGAGACTGAGACCAGTATTTTTTTTACCTGCATTTAGTTCAAAATCATATTCTACAGATGATGAAAAAACAGGTAGCAGTAGTACACTTACAAATCAAAGATTAATTTATCTAGCAGTCCACTAAACATTTATCGATCTTGAGTCCAGACTTAGCAGCCAGCCATAAACACACACGAGATGACGATATCAAACCATAATTGCATCTAAGCAGATAAATTAAACAAAGGGAGATGGAGGGCTGTCTCACATTGTAGTGACGTCGGGAGTGTGCGTCGTCGTGGGTAGTGGTGGCTACCACCGCTGTCGTCTCGTCCTCCTCAGAGCTCGAACCACCAGCTCCTTCCTGAGCGCCGCCTGATGGGCCTGCCCCGCCACATCCCGCGCCGCTACCGCATCTTGAACCGGCGCTACTGCCAGATCCTGAACCGGCGCCGCTGCCGCATCTCGTGGCTACGCGCCTCCCGAGCCACGCCGCTGCTGCCTCCTTAGCCCTCGTGGAAACTGCAGCCGCCGCATCCCGGACCTACGCCGGTTGTCGCTGCTCGGATCCGTTCTGCCGCCGCATCTCGAACCCGCGCCGCTGACGCATCTCGAGCCCACGCCTCTGCATCCCAAGCCTGCCAGTGGCCGCCTCTTGGGCCCGCGCTAGATCCGGTACCCTGCTCACCGGATCGAGCTCTTCCTTGTAGAATTGAGCTCCTCCATGAGGAAGAGACCACCAGGTGGGAGAGCTACGGAGAGAGAGCGAACAGAAGAGGGGGTGCGGAGGGAGCGGCGGCTCGATAGATAGGTTGTGTCCGTGTGTGTTGTGACCTAGGGTTGGATGGGAGGGATTGGTGGGTTGACTGTGGGCTTGGAGGCCGCACGTGAAAGGTTCATCTTTATTAATTATTTTTTATTCACAAAAAAATATTTTTTTATTTTAATTAATTAAGAGTCAATATTCTAATCAAAATAGTACTTATAACTAAAATATTTTTACATGAAATAGATTGTATATATGTTGTTGCATACAAGTACACAAAAATTTGAAAATCATTTACTGTTTTCTATAGTTTAAACAAATTTCTGCGTGTTTATATTAAGTTCCAAATAAAAGTACGTGTTTCAAATTTCTGCGTGCTTATATTAAATTTTGGTGCATGATCATTTCATGAATATTTCAAACATTTTTAAGAAAGTGGGACTACATGTTCACAAATAGATACATTTAACAAATAGATACTAAAAAATTGAATCCAAGTACATTCAACCACGTATTCGTAGTTTAGTGGTTTGTTCATGATTTGGAAAAGATGAATTTGCGATTTTGGGGAGAGGAGAGTCTAGGGTTCACTAGTGGGCCAAACAAAAATTTGCGAGCGAGCTCGATAGAGTGAGGCACGCAAGCTCAGCGTCGGGCCCATTTTCTTTAGCGACAGACATATTGACGGTATACTTGGCTTTAGCGACAGGTAGTTTAACGTTAAATATCAATATCTATAGCAACAGACAATAAATCGCTAAATGAAGAATTAGCGACAGATGGTCTGTGAGTTATCTTTAGCGACAGATCATCTATCGATAAATATAATTTTTAGCGTCAGATGTCTGACGGTGATGCGGTGTTGTGTTATGGTGTAGTGCATTCTGGCCCACGTGCATATCTAATTTGTTGAGGTTGAAAGATTCTATCTCATGTTTTATGAATTAATAGATTAATCTTCTATTTGATTTTTGATTTTTTATTAATGGATTATAACACCTTGGATACGACGGGCACTGCTTTACTGATATTCTATTAATAATATCTAACCGAAGATTATCTAACTATAAATGTCATCGGTATACTGAACATATATTATTTTATTAATCAACTATGAACTTTAGTACAGGTTTTTTTCTAAAAGAAATTTTTTACCGTAAGTCGAAGTTGTGTGAACGTCACTAAGACATTTTTTATGTTATGTTTTATTCTTGAAGAATTTTTTCCCATACGTCAAAGTTTGTTTTAATCAAGGAGATTTTGGGCTCTTTTTGTCTATATTTAATTGCGGAGGTGGATATTTTTTTAGAAAAAAAAAAAGAAATTCTCTCCCGTACGTCCAAGTTGTGTGAAGGTCACTAAGGGATTTTTTTCTGTTACGTTTTTTCCTTGAAGAATTTTTTCCCGTACATCAAAGTTTGTTTTACATCAAGGAGATTTTGGGCTGTTTTTTGTCTATATTAAATTGCGGAGGTGGATATTTTTTTGAAAAAAATGAATTCTATCACGTACGCTCCAAGTTGTGTGAGCGTCACTTTGGGACTTTTTCTGTTATACGTTTTTTTTCTTGAAGAATTTTTTCCCATACGTCAAAGTTTGTTTTATCAAGGAGATTTTGGGCTATTTTTTTTGTCTATATTTAATTGAGGAGCTGGATATTAAAAAAACAAAATAGATCTAATCATTAAGGATAGTTGGATCTTTTGATTAATGGCCAGCTTGTTCTGATTAACGCGAGAATTTCTAGCATTTATCTTTTTTTTCAGCGCTTCTAGTGAGGATTAACGTGGAGGCTCCGTTGGAGTCTCTAATTAGTAACAGTAATAAATTATTTCCCATACGTCCAAGTTGTGTGAACGTCACTAAGAGATTTTTTATGTTACGTTTTATTCTTGAAGAATTTTTTCCCATACGTCAAAGTTTGTTTTACATCAAGGAGATTTTGGGCTGTTTTTTGTCTATATTTAATTGTGGAGGTGGATAATTTTTTTAAAAAAATAAAGAAATTCTCCCCCGTACGTCCAAGTTGTGTGAATGTAACTAAGGGACTTTTTCTGTTACGTTTTTTTCCTTGAAGAATTTTTTCCCATACGTCAAAGTTTGATTTACATCAAGGAGATTTTGGGCTATTTTTTTTGTCTATATTTAATTGCGGAGGTGGATATTTTTTTAAAAAAAATGAATTTTCTCACGTACGCTCCAAGTTGTGTGAACGTCACTTTGGGGCTTTTTCTGTTATACATTTTTTTCTTGAAGATTTTTTTTCCCGTATGTCAAAGTTTGTTTTATGAACGTGATTTTGGGCTGTGTTTTTTTGTCTATACTTAATTGAGGAGCTGGATATTTAAAAAAACAAAATAGATCTAATCGTTAAGGATAGTTGGATCTTTTGATTAACGGCCAGATGTTTCTGATTAACGTGGGAATTTCTAGTATTTTTTTTTCTAGTGCTTCTGGTGAGAATTAATGTCGAGGCTCCGTTGGGGCCTCTAATTAGTAATATTAAGATTAAGTTTTTGAGCCTTATAGGCAATTCCAAACACACTGCTAACAAACTCATGAAAATACTCTAGTGATCAAACAAACCAAATGATCTAACAACTCAACTGGACTGATCCTGAAAACGTGGCACTGAGTTCCGTGGTGACCGCGCCCAGCGCGCCGTGGTAACCGCGCGCAGCTCGTGTACACCAGTCGCGTGCACACCTTCTAGCCACGGCTGCGCTTCCTCCTCTAATAGGTCTGGCCCACCATAACATCTCTCGCCCCCTCGAAAACAGCTCGTCCTCGAGCTGAAAGGAGGGATGTGTGCCGCAGAACGCTTCGACCGGCTCCCAAGTCGCCTCGAACGCCGGCATGTTTGCCCACTAGACCAGGATGTGCCAAGTGCCATGCCGCAGGCTGGCACGTAGGACACGCTCCGTTGCTGCAGAGGTCGCCCATGTTGAAGAGGCGGCAGTGCTGGAACGGACGTCAGAGGAGGGCCACGGAACGGCTTCAACACGCCCTCATGGAAACACATCATGAATGCGGGCTCCTTCTGGCTGTTGCAGTCGGTAGGCCACCGTGCCGATGCATTCCAGCACCTGATATGGCTCGGCGTACTTGGGGCTGAGCTTCCCGCGGGCGCCGGGAATGAGGCACTGAGTTGGCCGATGCAGCAGACTCAGCCAGTCGCTGATAAAGAACTCCAGAGCTCGGTGATGCGCGTCGTAGTGACAGCAAGCGTACTCCTGCGCCTGAAGCAGACGGGCGTGTACCTCCGTGAGGAATTCATCGCGGTTGGCCAACATGGTGTCATCGGTGCGAGCGCTCTCCGGCTCGTAGGGCAGCAGCGCCGATGGTGCCCGACCATAGACTAGTGTGAACGGCGTCGTGCGGAGAGCCGAGTGGAACGAAGTGTTGTAACAATACTCCGCCCATGGGAACCAGTCAAGCCAGTCACATGGGCGGTCATCGGTGATGCATCTGAGGTACATGGCGATTGTCTTGTTCACCGCCTCGGACTGGCCGTCAGTTTGGGGATGGAAGGCGGTGCTCATCCGTAGCTGGACGTCGGCCCGCCGGAAGAGATCGTGCCAGACGTGCCCGGTGAACATGGGGTCGCGGTCGCTGACAATCGAGTCAGGGAAGCCGTGCAAGCGGATAATGTCGTGGAAGAAGGCTCGTGCGACTGAAAACGCCGTGTACGGGTGGCCCCGCATAATGAAATGGATGTACTTGGAGAACCTGTCAACCACCGTGAGTATGACGCTCTTGCCATGTACCTTGGGGAGCACCTCGACGAAGTCCATAGCGATGTCGGACCAGACGCGGGATGGCACCGGCAGCGGCAGAAGTAGACCGGCTGGGTGCAGAGCCTCGATCTTGTTCCGTTGGCAAGTGGCACACGAGTGGACGTAGTCACGGACGGTGCGCCGGTCGTGCTCGTGGAAGAAGTTAGCGCATAGTCATTGAAGTGTCTTCTGGACGCCCTCATGACCTGCCGTGTGGGTGGGCTGTAGGACGTCAGGAAGGACCACCGAAGTGCTCTGGACGAACAATCAGCCCATTGTGAATGATGAGACCATCGAGGATGCGCCATGAGTTGTCGTGGTCACTAGCAGCGATGGCGTCCCGGCGCGCCCGTAGGTGGTCGGAGGTGGCGATCTCCTGGCGCAGCTCATCGAAGAGCTTGAAGGAGAGCATCGAAAGGGTGGAAAAGGAGCGGGTCATCACCATCATGGCGTGACATGGCATCAGCAACCATGTTGAACCGTCTAGGATGATACTCCACCCTGAAATCAAAACTAAACAGTTTGCTAATCCACTGGTGCTGCGGGATCGTCGACAGCCGCTGATCCAACATGAACTTCAGCGCATAGTGGTCGATGCGCATGAGCTCGAAGAGCTCGCACTCATATGTAGTGACCTTGAGATGGCGGGCGGCATATGGTTTGCTAAAGAAGGCGAGTGGCCCAGCGCCCTGATGGAGGACGGCGCCGAAGCCAGAGCCTGAAGCATCATAGTCCACCACGAACTCCTTGCTAAAATTGGGGAGGTGCAGAACGGGAGCAGTGGATAGGGCGCTCTTGTGGGCCGCGAACACCATGGTAGCGACATCAGACCATTGGAAGCCATCTTTCTTGAGGAGATGTGTCAACGGTGCCGCAATGCTGCCAAAGTCTTGAATGAAGCGCCGATAGTACCCGGCCAAGCCAAGCAATCCACGCAGGCCATGGGCGGAATGTGGCTATGGCTAGGACTGCACCACTGCCACCTTGGCCTCGTCCATTGTGATGCCCCCTACTGAAATCATGTGGCCCAAGTACTGGACTGAGGAGGTGGCAAAGGCACATTTGGAGGGCTTGATGTGCAGTTGGTGCTCGCGGAGGACGTCGAGAACGACGCGTAGATGCTGTAGGTGCTCGGTCCAGGAGAACACAGCGGCATAGGAATGGCTTGAGGACAAAGTTCATCAGTGCTTGGAACATGGATGGCGCATTGGACAACCCAAAGGGCATGACCAAAAACTCAAAATGGCCATGGTGGGTGCGAAACACCATCTTGGCCACGTCTTTGGGATGGACGCGGACCTGGTGGTACCCCGACCTAAGATCGAGCTTCGTGAAGAATCGTGCGCCGTGGAGCTCATCCAGGAGTTCTTCAACGACGCGGATGGGAAATTTGTCCTTGACCATGGCCGAGTTGAGCGCCCTATAGTCCATGCAAAACCGCTAGGAGGCGTCTTATTTCTTAACAAGCAGCACCAGCACTGAGAACGGTGATGTGCTGGGCCGGATGATGCCCTACTGGAGCATGGTCTCGCACTACACCTCTAACTTGTCCTTCTAGAGCTAGGGGTATCTGTAGAGGTGAACGACAACTGGATCAGCAGCTGGCTTGAGGTGAATGCGATGATCACAAGGCCACGCCGGCGGCAGACCCGTTGGGGCGGCGAAGACATCAGTGTAGGAGTCAAGGAGCCACTGTAACAGCACCAGCTCCATACTGTGGGTGGCATGTAGGTGCCCCGTCGGCGGAATGTCTGTATGGGTAGAGCCGATGCCCTTCTAGAGTACACGACGGCCATGGTGCCAAAATGCCATGCAAAGATCATCAAAGTTCTAAAGGATTGGCCCCAAGGTACAGAGCCATGCCACACCCAGGACCATGTTGTAGCAGTCCAACAGGATCGAGTAGCAGTCCAGCATGAAAGTGCTCTTTGCCGCTGCGGATGGCGACGTCACGGGCAAGAGCGCGACACGCTACACGGTCGCCATTGGCCACGACGACATGGGTGCCATGGCTGTCGTGGAACTGGAGGCCGGGCCAGCACGGCATAGTGGAGCTGATGAAGTTGTGCATTGATCTCGAGTCAAGGAGGGCCGTGAACTCCTGGGCGCCCACTTGGTTGTGTAGCTGCATCATGTCCTCGGTATGAATCCCCTTAATCACCGAGAGTGAGATCATCAGCGTGTCGGGGTCAAAGGCCGCAAGCTCGGCAGTGGCGGTGGCTGCTGCGTCGTCAAGTGCATCATCCTCAGGCTCCTCAATGAGGTAATCTGAGACCTCGAGGTAGAACAGATGAGGGCATTTGTGGCCGTGGACGTACGGCTCATCGCAGTTGTAGCACAAGCCTTGCTTGCTGCGATCGGCTATCTCGGCCAACATTGTGGCGGAGCTGGCAACTCAAGTGGTGGCACAACATTGTGGCGCTCATAGGCGCGGGCGAGGCTCATGGCGCGTTGCAGGTCTTGAGGGTCGTGAAGCTCCACATCTATGCGGATGTGCTCCGGAAGGCCCCAGTGAATAGCTGGTGAAAGATAATTGTTTGGTTTTGGTAATTGAGTGACAACCTAGGTGGACTAAGATGTGTTTATGTGAGATACACAGAGATTTAGTCCACATGTACAAATGTGATGAAGGAGCTCATTGCATATGAGACATGACATTGAGTCATGTGACTAAGGTGGAGAAGATCAAGACAAGACTTGGCTTGATGGACCGGTTGCAAGCGTGAAGGGTAAGTTGGAGGCTTTGAAGCGATGGACCGTGTGACAGTGAAGCTTGAGCAAGACTTGGCGCCGATGGACGAAGGCAACGATGAAGAGCAAGTGAGGTCAAGATCGATGAACCAATAATGTTATGTGATGATATGAAGTGGATCATATCATTTGTTGATCGTGTTGGTGCATATGTTACATTGACATTGGAGGAGATGGAATATAATACGCACGGCAAAGGTATAACATATAGGGCATTTCATTTCACCGGTCTAAGGTTGAGTAGAGAAGAAATAGACCGGGTTTAGGATAGATAGCCATACTATAAAGAGGGGAAATCTTTATTTACAATGGTTATCTAGTGCCAGTAAGTGTGTGTCTCATTTGCATATACTTAACGCTTAGTGATGTGGTGAGATGCATGAGAAAGCCCTGAAAATTCTTTGTGAAAATGCTAACTTTAGTGTCTAATTTGTTCGGGCTCTTTTGGGAAGTTAGCACTTGAGAAAAGGGTGATATAGGAGAAGAATTTGGAGCTGCTGTGGCGCTGGGCTGAGCAGGCGCTTGCCTGGCCACGTGGGCTAACGTGGCCCAGCTGGTGGCGCAGGCACTGGCCTTTGAGCCGGCCTGTCAACCAGGGAAGCAGGCGCGCATGTGGGTCGAGCCCAGGAGGAGCAACTACGCTGGTGGCCAAGTGGGCTGGCCTGGCCACCAGGAGGAGTGGCGCTGGTCGCATGGGCTGCGAGTGCTGGTGCTTGCTTGGGCCAGAGCAAAGGGCGCACTGGTCGCTGGTGGGCCGGCCCGTCGTCTACCAGAGGAGGAGCTCTTGTGCAGCGCCGTTTGACCGTGCCGGTTCCGTCTGCCACATAGATAGTTTGTACCGAATATTTTTTTATCCAATCACATACATTCTATCCATTATTTATCAATTACATCCCTTCATGGTTTGGTTCTCATGTAGACATGGTTTCTAACTTAGACTCAGTTTCTATGATTTTTGCTCTCTCTTTAATAACTATCTTGCCACACCAACCAAATGCCAAGATGATAGTATAATTAATGTCTATAGAAACTACGGAAATATCTGCATTGGGAGTGCCCTGAGAGGCCCTACCGCTATGCATGTGGGCATGCATAACGCTGCCTATTTTTGGCATGGGGGCCAGCGCCAGGTTTTGCCAGGGGCACACAACGCGTTGTCACCCTGCCGTTCGAACACGTGGGGAGCTGGTGCTACTGCTGCGTGGGATCGCACGCGTGGGGACCACCAGAGAGGAAAATGAGGAGAGCGCCGTTTCCTGTGTGGAGCTGACTGTTGGAGGCCTTTTGGGGCTGGGCGCCTGGGTATGCCTGCTGCCTCCCGTTGGGGGCCTAGCCGAGCGCCTGGGTGCTGAGCCGGCTGTGCGCTGTGCAACCGAGCGCCTGGAGGATAAGGCTGTGCCTTTCCTCTCCTTGCCCAACAACTCATTCCTCATTCTTTCTTCTCTTCTCTCTCTACCATGATTTGAGCTGAAATTTCTAGAGAGAGTTGAGTGCCATTTGTGGGTGTGCATGAGAGGTTGAAGATCCACCTTCTCCCCTTCCTCTCTCTCTCTCTCAAAGCTTAGTGCTAATTCGTGAGAGGTTGAGAGACCTAATGTGTGCATTTGTGATTTGCATTTGGTGGCACTAGGTAATCTTTGTGATTGGGGATTTCTTGTTACTCTTGGAGGTTACCACCTCCTAGACGGCTTGGTGGCGTGGTCTCCCTCGTGAAGCACGTAAGAAGATTGTGCGGTGCTCCGAAGAAGGATTTATGAGGGGCATTGTTCTCGCCCTGTGGGAGCCGCGAAGAGTACCTCTAGTAGAGCGTGTCATTGAGCTACCCTCACTTATGGATAGGTTCTTGCGGCGCCCAATGTGTGGGCTAGGTTTGTAAAATACCTATTAGCCGCCGAACCACCAAGTGAGCGGTCGACACAATGAGGACTAGCTTGGTGGCAACCAAGTGAATCTCGGGATAAAAATCACCGGTCATCTTCTTCCCGTTGGTTTGTGATCTCCAGACACAAGCTTGTATTTACTTTCATATATATTGTGCTTGTGAAGTTGCTCTTGTAATTAGTTAGCTTGTGTAGCTTGTTAGTTACCTTCTTGCTTGTGTAGCGTAGAAGTAGCTCCCTTGTGTAACTAGTTTACTTTTGTAGTAAATTAGTTGCCTTGCTTAGTTTGTGTAGCTAAGTAAATTGCGCTGTCTAATTTAGCTTGTGTAGCCTTGTTATTGAGCATTGCTAGTGAGCTTAGGAGCTTTATGCTTTTGCTTACTAGTTTGTGTAGGAGCTCCCCCGGTGCTTGAAGTATTAGTTGCATAGGTTTATGTGACCTTGCTACTAGAATTGATTAGGTGAGCTCTAGCTAGTCCAGCAGCTTTGTTGCCTAATTAGGATTTTTTATAAGGTGCTTAAGAATATAGACAGAGGAGTGTAGTCTTGGCTAGACCGATAGTTTTAATTCCATATCTATCTCGGCTAGCCAGCGCGATTAATTTTAGAAAGGACTATTCAACCCCCTCTAGTCCGCCATCTTGACCCTACAGCTAGGCCTGTTGATATGGGGTGAGGCAGCCGACGTGTGCCATGCGCGCCTGGAAGGCCTCTCGATACGCCGCGACGTTGGCCAAGAATGGCAGATGAGCCAACTTGGTCAGATGGTTGGTGCGGAGGGGAGGCCCAAAGCGCTGATGGCAGAGGCGCTTGAACTCTTCCCAGGTGGGCTCACCAGCGTCGCGCTCTAAGACGTAGTACCATTGTTCAGCGGTACCAGTGAGGTGGAACGAGGCGAGCCAAACCTTGTCGCCCTCGGGAGTGCGCTGGGCGCGGAAGAACCAGTCACATCTGTTGAGCTAGCCCAGCAGGTCATCTTTGCCATCATAGATAGGAAAGGAGAACTTGTGATAGTGTGGCACTGCCGCAACTTCTGGCTCCAGCGACACGTGAGGAAGGGGAGGTGGCATGTGCATGGCGGCGGCAGATACCCGCAGGGGCGCTTGCATGATGGAAGAAAAGGATGGCACAGGGGATGGCGAGTGTGGACAGTTGATATGGATGATTGGTACGCCCATGGAAGGCTGGCCCAGTTAGGTGGACACGACCATGGAGGCCGGGAGGGGTGAGGTGGATGCCTGGATGGAAGGCATCACTAGCGGCACGGAGGAAATCTCCGAGATGACTGGGTCGGAGGCCGGGAGCTGCGGAATGCCGCCATAGCCAGGCTGGCCATACAGCAGGAACGATGGTGCAGACACAGACGGGCGACCCTCGATGGCCACCAAACGCGAGGAGATACCGCCCATTTGGCGTTGCATGCCGTAGATGGCCGCGGTGAGGGCATTGAGGGCTTCAGTGGGAATGGCGGTGTGTTGTGGGGGCGGAACGGGGGGTGGCGCAATGGAAACGATGGCGGAGCTGGTGACGGTGGGGGCAAATGGGGTCATGGGGATGTTGGTGGTGGTGGCGGCGGCGGTGGGAACGACGGTGGCGGACGAAGCTCCAGAACCGGCAAATGGGAACATGGGGACGTTGGTGGTGGTGGCGGCGGCGGTGGGAACGACGGTGGCGGACGAAGCTCCAGAACCAGACATGGCTGATACCAAATTGTTGGAGTTTATCCTGTTGCGTAGAGGATATGAGTGGGAGGTGGTCGGACGTGGCTTAAACGCCCGGCGGTGAGGTGGCGGCACCGTGCTCGGTGCCGGTTGCTAGAGCTAGAGCAGGAGAGAGCGAGGGCAAGGGTGCCAGGGAGCGAGAGAGAGATAACTCTAATCTCTGGCTAACCTTCTCATCAATCAAATGTTCAGCCTTACAGGCAATTCCAAACACACTGCTAACAAACTCCTGAAAATACTCTAGTGATCTAACAAACCAAATGATCAAACAACTCAACTAGACTGATCCTGGAAAAGTGGCGCCGAGTCCCGTAGTGACCGCGCCCGGTGCGCCATGATGACCGCGCGCAGCTCGCGTACGCCCGTCGTGCGTACACCTTGTAGCCACGGCTACGCTTCCTCCTCTGATAGGTCTGGCCCACCATAACAAAAAGTCTCTTTACATGACAGGAGTTTGATTTTATTCAGGATTTCAAGGCAATCATATTAGTGACATTTTCTTGTTCTTCTAGTAATTGTATCAATGATATTGTCATTGCTCAACAGTCACCATTAGTATTTAGTGTCGGATTAGGGGAGGTGCAGCTGGTGGGATGCCTAGGGACCAGCCAAGTAAGGGGCCCAGACCGACGTATGTGTATCCCATATATATGTGTCTGGTCCAGCCCAATAGCAGCAATGTAGCTCTCAGCCCATTAGGACTACTACCATAGACCTATTGCAAGTTGCAATACATAATTGACAATTGACCCGTCCACCCTAAAAAAATATAATTGGCCCATCTGACCAGCCAACTAGCCTGTGCATTGCTGCTTCATGCTGCAACTCCTCATCTCCTTCTTCTGGAAAAGTTCAGAAGTTGAGACGCTGCTGCTCACAGCCAACTGGCCCCTGTGTTTCTCCAAATTAAAATTATGGACAAATTATTTGAGGTCAACTATGTCACAAGATTGAATGACTTGGCTATATTCAGCGGTGTCACACCTGATTTTAAAGATAAAATAGGATGCATAATCTTATATGCGCCCAGAGATCAGTCACACACATAAGCCGACAAATTATGAATAGTATCATCACAAGTATTTATTACATCACGAATAATAAGACATAGTCTTCACATAAATGTAGCGGAAGTATAAAGAAAAGATCTCTCGCAGAAGCTCCATATCATAGGGACGTCAACTGGTTGACCACAAGTCTAGTATTCCTCAGGAAAATCGTCATTACCATAGCCATCTGTTACCCATCCGGGATTTTTATCCAAGTAATGAAAATAAACAAGCGTAAGTACATGTCGTACTCAACAAGTGTAACATGGGTTCATGAGGCTCAAAAGGCTTGACACAGGTTTAACGTCATTCAGCTTTTAATTGTCACAATTTTAGTATAAGAGTTGCATCAAGTTGTTTCAATTCCCAAAGTAAACACATGATCAAAGTAAACATGAATAATGAATAGCATAAAAGAATAATTCTGAGTAATCATCTATTCCATCAATGTTGCAAGGCCGCTCGTGACCATGAGCACGACTGATATACCAGTTTTACACTTTGCAGAGGTTGTACACTTTTACTGTGAGTCGTGATACCCATATGCCCTGGTTTATAACTCCCAAAACACTTTCAAGGTCAGCAGGCATGGGTCACTATGAAGCCATTCAAAGGTTTGTCTAACAAGTTAGGGCCATTAGATTCACTCGACAAACAGATGTAGAGTCCCATTCCTGATGGCACAATGACGCGCAGCCTATACTCAAGGGGACAGAGGCCGTACTATACCCGATTCGTCAAGCCATTCTTACGCCAATAAAGGTAACTACTAACAAGCTCGAAAAGGTCCTCATACTAAGCTAAAGCCAGAGCCATGTAGCCCTCACAGCTGTACTATAAGTCCTAGATGATCACTTACAGATAAGTCCTTAGGGAGAGGAATCTGAAGCATTTAGAAAGTAGCTAAATACCCAGCCCCCTGTTTCCAAGTTGGTAAAAAGTCATGTTTGAATGTTTATTGCATATACCATTAGTCAAGTTACAAGATCATGGTTTAGTTGAGCACTAGCAAAGCTACCCAATGCATATCTCATAGGAGACATCGTATAAGTTCAATTGTAGGGAATTCCTACCAAGGTGACACATGCAATATGAATTAAATGTATTAAAGTTGATAGAAAACAAGGATGATCCCATACTATACTTGCCTTGAACAAAGTACTCCTCCTGTTCCTGCTAGTCAAAGTAGTATTCTTGGCCACCCACGAATTGCTCACCGTCTATACTCGATAATCATAGCAACATACAAGCATCCAAAAGCAATCTTGCATAACAAAGAAAACTATAGATTAGAACAGTACACCAATAGCACAAAATCAAGATAAAAAGTTTGTAAAATAAATCTAAGTCTCGCTACGATCACACAGAAGCGAAGATCACAAAAATCGGAGCTAAAACGAAGAAGTTATGATTTAAACAAGATTTCCTTTAGTAAAATAATATATTAAATCTAACCTCGAATTTTAAAAGTTGAAAACATAGTTCAAAGTAGTATGAACATGTAGATTACTTAATTACGAACCTAACGCAACTTGAACGGATCAAATCGGAGTTAAAACGGAGATTTTATGGCTAAAACAAGATTAATGGCAAAGTTGTAAATAGATGAAAACGTATTTTGGATCTAAACCGAAGGAAACTACGCTTTCTAAAGAAGAAAACGTATTCTGGATTTGCACATTGGATTGCGGGTTTTATAATAAAAAAACCTGAGGGGCTCTTTAGAATAAATGAAAGGACGACGGGTTATATTAAGGAATAGGAGAGGGTCTCTTTTGCAAATATGCCGGCCAAACCAGTATCATCAACTATAGGCCGTTGGATTAGACTCGGGCGGCGCAGATTGGATCGGGCGGGGAAAAGAAACGTCGATGAGCTGACGGCAACACCAATGGCGGCGCCATGGCCGGAAGCAGGCGGCACGCATGAAACACGGCCTATGGGCCACCGATTCACGAGAAGAAAACACCGGGAGAGAGAGGAGATGACAACGAGCTTGGCTAAGCACCTTACCAAGGGGCGGAGTGGACAGAGGCGGCGTGGTGCATGGCGAGGCGGTCGGCGTCGGCGGCGGCGCTAGGTTTGCAAAAGGCTGCTGCTCTAACGATGGTGGCGGCTAGCAAAGAGGGTTGGGAACGGGGCGGCGCACCCGGTGCTGCTATTTAAGGGCGGGGCTGGCTTGCTGGTCACACCAGGCGCGGCGTAGCAGAGGCGAAGTTGACAGCGGCAACGGTGGTGTCTGGCTCGGACACGAGCGGGAGGAAGAAGGTGACCCTATAGGGTGGGCCCAACTGTTGGCGAGAGAAAGGGCATGGGACCAACTGCTAGAGAGACAGGGGGAGAGGGAGAACGGCTCGGCTGGCCTTTGGGCCGGCCTGCTTACGCGGGCCGCATGAGAAAAAAGGGAAAGGCAGAGCCGGGTGGCTGGGCCGGCGGGGAGAACAAGCCCATGCAGGAAAGTGAGGAAGAGGTGAAGGTGGGCTGCGCCTTGGGCCAGCACACCGAATAGAGAAGGGAAGAGATTTTCCTTTTTCTTTTTCTTTTCTAATTTTCCAAATCAATTTTGAAATGCAAATTCAAATCAATTTGAAGTTTGATTTCAAACCACACAATACAAAAATAATATGCAGCAGCATGAATGCACATACATGTTTGTAGACCTATATTTGATTTTATTTTTAACATAGTTATTATTATTTTTTAAATTCAAATGCTCACAAAAGGCATAATTAAATCATTCTCCTATTTCAAAATCATGCAAATTTTAGGGTGTTACAATTCTACCCCCCTTAAAATGAATCTCATCCTCGAGATTCGGACAATGCTTACTCAAATAATTGCGGGTATGTTTTTCTCAAATCCTCTTCTCTTTCCCAAGTAGCCTTATCTTCTGTATACCGATTCCACTGAACCTTACACATATTTATAACTTTGACTCCTCATAACCCTTTCTACAATTTCCAAAATCTTTACTAGAAATTCCTCATATGTAAGATCTTTCTTAACTGTAAGTTCCTCTAACAGTATCTGCTCCTCTGGTACACACAAACACTTCTTTAATTGAGACACATAGAACACAACATGTACACCTGACAAACTCTCAGGCAATTCTAACTGATAAGCTACTTCACCACGTCTCTCTGAAATCTTGAAAGGTACAATATACCTTGGTGCTAACTTTCCTTTCATGTTAAATCTTCTCACACTTCTCATAGGTGACACCTTCAGATAAACATAGTCCCCTATTTTGAAAACCAATTCTCTTCTCCTAGTGTCGGCATAACTCTTCTATCGGGACTGCGTCACTCTCAAGTTATCCCTAATCATCCATACTTGCTCTTCTGCATCTCTTAAAACATCGGGTCCGAATACTTGAGTTTCTCCCGTTTGATTCCAAAACAACGAGGCTCTACACTTTCGTCCATACAAAGCTTCAAAAGATGTCATATTGAGACTCTTCTGATAACTGTTGTTGTACGAGAACTCTGCATAAGGCAAACTCTTGTCCCAACTTGTACCATACTGCAACGCACATGCTCTCAACATGTCCTCTAATATCTGATTAATCCTCTTAGTTTGTCCATCTGTCTGAGGATGATATGCTATGCTAAAGTTCAACTTTGTTCCCAACGAGCTATGTACTTGCTACCAAAAATGAGATGTAAATTGAGTACCTTCATCAGATACAATTTTCTTGGGAACTCCATGCAGACATACTATTCTTTCCATATATAATGCTACCAATTGGGATCCAGTATAGGTAGTCTTGACCGGTACGAAGTGAGCAACTTTAGTTAACCGATCCACGATCACCCAAATTGAATCATAACCTCTCTGAGTGCGTGGTAACCCAACAATAAAATCCATCCCAACTTCTTCCCACTTCTACTCAGGTATCTTCATTGGTTGTAATAATCCTGCAGGTCTTTGATGTTCTGCTTTGACTCTTTGATAGGTATCACATAAAGCAACATACTCAGCAACATCTCTCTTGAGTCTGTACCACCAATACTTCTCTTTCAGATCCAAGTCCATCTTGGTACTTCTGGGATGTATAGAGTAAGCAGACTCATGTGCCTCACGCAGAATTGCATCTCGTATAGCCTTATTCTCCAGCACACACAGTCTTTTCCCAAACTATAGAGTTCTATTATCATCCATATAGAAACCTGGTGCCTTGCCAATCACTATGTTCTCCGCTATCTCTTTCAACTTCGCATCCTATAACTGGCCCTTACGTATTTCTTGCTCCAACGTGGGTTCTATCACCAACTCCACTGCATTAGTGACAATTACCAAGTTCAGTTGCTCAAATTCATCACACAACTCACTTAACATAGTTGCCACTTGCATTTCCTTGGCGTAACTCTTCCTGCTAAGAGCATCGGCAACAACATTCGCCTTTCCAGGATGATAATGTAGCTCCAGATCATAATCTTTAATCAATTCTAACCATCAACGCTCCCTCAAGTTAAGATCTGTCTGGGTGAATATGTACTTCAAACTTTTGTGATCATTGTAGATATCACTCTTATGCCCAATAAGATAGTGTCTCCATATTTTCAAAGCATGAACCACTGCTGCTAACTCCGAATCATGAGTAGGATAGTTTAGCTCATGCTTTCTCAACTGTCGGGATGCATAGGCCACTACTCTTCCTTCTTGCATAAGAACACATCCGAGACCTTGACGAGATGCATCACAATAGATCGAAAAGTTCTTGCTCAAATCTGGCAAAACCAATACTGGGGCTGTAATTAACCTCTTCTTCAATTCTTCAAAGTTAGCCTGACACTTCTCAGACCACACAAACTAGCATTCTTCTCCAACAGAGCTATCATAGACTTAGCAAGTTTAGAAAACCCTTCTATAAACCATCTGTAGTATCTAGCCAATCCCAAGAAACTACGAATCTCTCCCACATCGGTTGGTGGTTTTCCAATTCAGCACATCTCTCACCTTGCTTGGGTCTACTGCTATTCCACCATTAGAGACAACATGGCCTAAGAAAGAAACTTCCTTCAACCAAAACTCACACTTGCTTTGCTTAGCATACAACTTGTGTTCCCTGAGCTTCTACAAGACCAACCTTAGATGTTCATCATGCTCTTCTTTAGTTTTGGAGAATAATAGTATATCATCAATAAATACCACCACAAACTTATCCAAAAACTCCATGAATACCTTATTCATCAAGTACATAAAGTATGCAGGTGCATTGGTCAAACCAAAGGACATAATAGTGTACTCATACAAACCATACCTCGTAGTAAAAGCTATCTTAGGTATGTCAGTTGCTCAAATCTTCAGTTGATGATAACTAGAACGAAGATCAATCTTAGAGAAAACACAAGCACCTCTCAACTGATCAAACAAGTCATCAATTCTAGATAACAGGTACTTGTTCTTGATAGTAACCTCATCTAGTGACCGATAATCCACACACATTCTCTGGGTACCATCCTTCTTATCTACAAATATAACTGGTGCTCCCCAAGGTGACAAACTAGGACGAATGAAACCTTTCTCCTGTAACTCCTTTATTTGTTTCTTAAGTTCCTCTAATTCTTTAACCCCCATTCTATATGGACGCTTAGCTATAGGTGCAGTTCCAGGTAATAATTCAATAATAAACTCAATGTCACAGTCAGGTGGCATACCTGGCAAGTCATCGAGGAACACATCTAGAAACTCATCCACTACTGGGTCCTCTTTGTTGATGCGATCATCAAGCTAGTTCACTGTGGTTGTCGGCTGCTTCTGCACTACCACATCGACATTGATTCTATCCCCATTTGGTGCGGTCACAACAACTACCTTCTCCTGACACTGAATCACTTCTTGTTGTGGCATCATCCAATCCATACCCAGAATCACATCAATACCAGATGTTCTCAACACAATGGGGCTCACTGCCCCTTAAGGATAGACTAGTTGGAAGACAATGATAAGAAGCTTGCATACTACCTCCTGGTGAGTTTACTAATATGGGATCTTTCATGGCACATAAGGGTATGCTATTCATTCTAACAAATGCTTGTGATATGAAAGAATGCGAAGCTCTAGAATAAAAAAGAAAGGTGGCGGGAGTAGAGTTAACATCAAACGTACCGAGCATGACTTCTGATTCCGTGAGCACCGTCTTTGTAGACACATGATTCACCTTTCCTGTGTTGAGTGCTGGCTTCTAATAACTATTCTACCTTTGTGGGGTCTGCTGGTTTGGCTTCTCAGGGCAGTTATACGATAGGTGACCCTCTTTTCCACAATGGAAACACTTGTTGGGGGTGCTAGGGGCACAAGTCTTCATGGGAGTGTTGTTAGGTGCTTCTTGTCGTGGTGTCTGCTGGCTACTCTGCTGTTGGGGACGTTGATTGCCATTATGTTACTGGTACGGTGGACGTTGCTGGTTCGAGTTGTGCTAAGGGTATTGACCATGATTCTACTGATTGGGCAGTCCCTGGTACCTTTGCTGGAAGCCTTGCTGAGGGTTGGTGCGCAGACGAGTATTACTCCTAGAGGCCTATCCCTGAAGCCTCCTCTTCTTGGCCTCCATCTCTTTGTGCTTGTTGTCAATAACAATAACGCGATTCACCAGTGTCTAGAAATTGGGGTATGTATTGGACATAAGCTAGAGTTGCAAACCATCATACAAACCCTTGAGAAAGTGGCATTGCTTATCAGCATCATCAGCCACCTCATTCGGAGCGTAACGTGACAACTGAGCAATTTTGTCATGATACTCAGCTACAGACATAGATCCATGTTTCAGAGCTCTGAATTCCTCTTGCTTGAGCTCTATCAATCCTTTAGGTATGTGATAGTATTTGAAATTCTCTCTAAATTCTGGCCAGGTGATAGGAGGAGCATTAGCAGGACGTCCATACTCGAATGACTCCCACCAGTCTTGAGCTTCTCCCTGGAGTTGTCCTGACGTGTACACCACCTTCTGCTGGTCATCGCACTGCGCTATGTTGAGTTGCTTTTCCAATGCACGAAGCCAATCATCTGCTTGCAATGGATCAGTGGCATGAGAAAACACCGGGGGATGGCCCTTCAAGAATTCACCACGCTTGTTATGCGGTGTTCCACCAATTGGATGATTCTACTGATTCTGCACCAGAGCTTGCATAATCTGTGTTTGCACTGCCAGAAGCAGCTCAATAGTAGGTGGCGGTGGTGATGGTAGATGCGGGGGAACACCTCCACGACCTCGGCCTCTTCCTCTTCTAGACATCTGACATCCAACACAAAAATTCAAAATTTAGAGATTTCTAGGTTATATACACTTATAGACATATAGAATACATTCTGAAGATTTTCTGGACAAGTTCTAACATCAGCAGCTCAGTAAAATAGTCATATCTCGAGTTCTAGATATCCAGAAGAGGCGTGCTTTACATGGTTGGAAAAGATTAAGAAATTATATACAATGTTTATTCAGACCACATGCCCAGATTCTGTCTTTAGGTTACTCAAAAACAGGATACAACCGAAACTGTTCCAGATTTTAGACTGCACAGAAACTTCAATTTAAAACAGCTATATATCTCAAACCAGATCAGATATAGGGGTGATTCCAGAGGCATTAGAAAGATACTTAAGTCTAGTTATTTCCATAAAAATTTCATAATTTTTGGTTGAGTAGATTTAGATTGGCATTGAGATAAGGGCAGACTGCTCCGAAAAATAGATTTTGAGAGAACAAGATATACCAAACCCAACTATTTATTTATTGACTCAAACTTTAATATTCTTAACTATGCAACTTGCGGACATGCCCACAAAGTTCCAGCACTCATTAGAAAAATCCAACTCACACATAAACATAATAACAAATCAACTAGGCACACCAAAGTTCACACCGCACTACTAGACTCGACTCAACTTGACCCGTGCTACTAACGTCTTATTACATAGAAATGACTCCAACACCTATGGGCGGAATTTATGGGGAAGCTCCTCGTAGATCCTTGGCAGGTTGAGGACACCCTTTGCTCATCTATCACTTGTCGGTATCTCTTAAGGGTCGCCTCTTGTGCCTTCAGCTGACCTTCCAGCCGTCGATTCTTGTCTACTAATTCATAGGCATAGTTCACCATCACTTGAGTTGTGGGATCCATGCCTTCAGGGTCCATTATTGCCCATCCCAAGTTAGGGTGTTGGCGAGGGAGGAAACGGTATTGGTCTTCCTTCATATCATCAAAGCGACGACCACGGAGTCCCATGCAGGCTACAACGGCTGCATCTTCTATGCTATCTTCCATGGTGGCACAGTGAGTGTGATGCGCATAGTTCGAGTCCAGCTAGTATGCTTCCTTCTCTTCATCCCAGATGAAGATGCACACCCTAGTCTTCTAATAAGTGTCCTTCAGAGGGTGCGTATGCTCGTTGCAGACATACTCCACAGCTATGTCCCAATCACCATAGTAGGTCTGAAGAATCCCCATAAGTCGGTGGTGCGAGATGGAGGATTCACACCCCATCTTGTACCAGACCTTTGTAGTCCATCCCAAGGGAGGGATCATCTCATCCTCTTGAACAGCCTCCTCCTCCTCCTCCTCCTCATCAGACAATACGATGACCTCCACTTCTTCGGGGTCTTCTTCTTCGGGCCCTTCCTGGAATAGCTCAGGCGTAGGTGCAGGTACTGGCGAGTCAACTTCTTGCTCCTAGGGTTCCTCCTCCTCCTCAAGTGGATCCATGGGCTTGTACAACCCACGAGGCGGGTAGTAGCTTCCGATGCTGATGCGAGCGGTCTTATTGGCATGAGGCATCTACAGAATTAGATTTAGTCAGATTAGAAGCAATAATTTTCATAACAGAGTAAGGCAAAAGAAGCATAAAATTTAGCAAATAACAAGAGTGAGATGGAAAGCATGAAATGAGTGAAGCAAAAGAGGCTAAAATGACCATCGCTAACTAGGCTTGCGTCCTATAGTCAGCACTGGTTTAATACCAATCTGTCACACACGATTTTAAGGATAAAATGGGATGCATAATCTTATGCGCGCCCAGAGACCAGTCACACACATAAGCCAACAAATTATGAATAGTATCATCACAAGTATTTATTACATAATGAATAATAAGATATAGTCTTCACATAAATGTAGCAGAAGTATAAAGAAAAGATCTCTCGTGGAAGCTCCATATCACAGGGACGTCAACTGGTTGACCACAAGTCTAGTATTCCTCAGGAAAATCATCATTACCATAGCCATTTGTTACCCATCCAGGATTTTTATCCAAGTAATGCAAATAAACAAGCGTAAGTACATGTCATACTCAATAAGTGTAACATGGGGTTCATGAGGCTCAAAAGGCTTGACACAGGTTTAACAATATTCAACTTTTAATTGTGACAATTTTAGCATAAGAGTAGCATCAAGTTGTTTCAATTCCCAAAGTAAACACATGATCAAAGTAAACAAGAATAATGAATAGCATAAAAGAATAATTCTTAGTAATCATCTATTTCATAAATGTTCCAACGCCGCTCATGACCATGAGCACGACTGATATACCAGTTTTACACTCTGCAGAGGTTGTACACTTTCACTGTGAGTCGTGATACCCATATGCCCGGGTTTATAACTCCCAAAATACTTCCAAGGTGAGCAGGCAGGGGTCACTATGAAGCCTTTCAAAGTTTCGTCTAACAAGTTAGGGCCATTAGATTCCCTCGGCAAACAGATGTAGAGCCCCCTTCCCGATGGCACAATGAGGCGTAGCCTATACTCAAAGGGACAGAGGCCGCACTATACCCGGTCCATCAAGACATTCTTACACCAATAAAGGTAACCACTAACAAGCTAGAAAAGGTCCTCATACTGAGCTAAAGCCAGAGCCATATAGCCCTCATAGCTGTACTGTAAGTCCCGGATGATCACTTACAGATAAGTCCTTAGGGACAGGAATCTGAAGCATTTAGAAAGAAGCTAAATACCCCAGCCCCCTGTTTCCAAGTTGCTAGAAAGTCATGTTTTAATGTTTATTGCATATACCATTAGTCAAGTTACAAGATCATGGTTTAGTTGAGCACTAACAAAGCTACCCAATGCGTATCCCATAGGAGACAAGGTATAAGTTTAATTTTAGGGAATTCCTACCAAGGTGACACATGCAACATGAATTAAATGTATTAAAGCTGATAGGAAACAAGGATGATCCCATGCTATACTTGCCTTGAACAAAGTACTCCTGCTGTTCCTGCTCGTCAAAGTAGTATTCTTGGTCACCCACGAATTGCTCACCGTCTATGCATGATAATCACAGCAACATATAAGCATCCAGAAGCATTCATGCATAACAAACAAAACTATAGATTAGAATAATATATCAATAGCATAAAATCAAGATGAAAAGTTTGTAAAACGAATCTACGTCTCGCTATGATCACACAGACGCGAAGATCACAAAAATCGGAGCTAAAACGAAGAAGTTATGATTTAAACAAGATTTCCTTTAGTAGAATAATAGATTAACGTATTCTGGATTTGCACATTGGACTGCAGGTTCTATAATAAAAACCTGAGGGGCTCTTTAGAATAAATGAAAGGACGGCGGGTTAGATTAAGGAATAGGAGAGGGTCTCTTTTGCAAATATGCCGGCCGAACCGGTATCATCAACTGTAGGCTGTTGGATTAGACTCGGGCGGCGCAGATTGGATCGGGCGGGGAAAAGAAACGCCGGCGAGCCGGCGGCAACACCGATGGCGGCGTCATGGCCGGAAGCGGGCGGCACGCATGAAACACGGCCTATGGGCCACGGATTCACGAGAAGAAAACACCAGGAGAGAGAGGAGATGATGGTGAGCTCGGCTAAGTACCTTACCAAGGCGCGGAGCGGACGGAGGCGGTGTGGTGCACGGTGAGGCGGGCGGCGTCGGCGGCGGTGCTAGGTTTACGACGGCTGCTGCTCTAATGATGACAGCGGCTAGCAAAGGGGGTTGGGAATGGGGCGACGCACCCGGGGATGCTATTTAAGGGCGGGGCTGGCTTGCGGGTCACGCCAGGCGCGGCGTAGCAGAGGCGGAGTCGACAGCGGCGGCGGTGGTGTCCGGCTCGGACACGAGCGGGAGGAAGAAGGTGACCCTGACAGGACGGGCCCACCTGTCGGCGAGAGAAAGGGCACGAGACCGGCTGCCAGTGAGACAGGGGGAGAGGGAGAACGGCTCGGCTGGCCTTTGGGCCGGCCTACTTACGTGGGCCGCGCGAGAGAAAAGGGAAAGGCCGAGCGGGGAGAACAAGCCCATGCAGGAGAGTGTGGAAGAGGTGAAGGTGGGCTGCGCCTTGGGCCAGCAGGCCGAATAGAGAAGGGAAGAGATTTTCCTTTTTATTTTTCTTTTCTAATTTTCCAAACCAATTTTGAAATGCATATTCAAATCAATTTGAAGTTTGATTTCAAACCACACAATACAAAAATAATATGCAGTAGCATGAATGCACATACATGTTTGTAGACCTATATTTGATTTTATTTTTAACATAGTTATTATTTTTTTAAATTCAAATGCTCACAAAAGGCATAATTAAATCATTTCTCCTATTTCAAAATCATGCAAATTTTAGGGTGTTACGTGCAGTGAGAAATATTTTGGATACTACTCATCTTGACACTGTCCTTAATGATTTTGCATCAAGAGAAGCCTGAAGAAGTCTCTTTTCATAGCGGTGAAAATGATCATAAACGTTCAGAAGAAAGTCCCTTCCCTTCTAGTTTCACATTTCTTTGTTGAAAACGAAAACGATATGATATTGTCGAAAACGAGAATGGTAGAGATATTCCGGTTGTCGAAAACAACACTATACGATGGAAAGTACATCGATAACGATTGGAGCTTAACAAAATGATACTTCAAAATGATAAACACATCAAATCGTAGAACATGACACTAGCCATGCAAGTATATAACCTGCTCCATCTCTCATACCATGATACAAATGAACTAGCGATTAAAACATAAACATTACTTTAATCCTGTCCATGACATATAGTCACATACATTCATATTAATTTAACAATGCCCAGTTACTTGTTTGGAGTTGGGTTGGGTTAAGGTTTTGAGTAGGAGCCACATTATGAAAAAAGAGAGAGAACTTTCTTTAGACTACACACCCTCCTCCCAATTTAGGTTTGTGCAGTAAGTGGAGCGATGGTGGCGCGACTAGAGTGCGAGTGTGCACTTGGCAGCTTAGGCTCACTAGGCTAGGCTCCCAAAGTTGGAGAGGGCTAGGAGTCAAGTTATGTCGCTGGCCTGTTGGTCTTGGGCTCCCAAAGTTGGAGAGGATCTCTTTGTTTTTCTCCTGAGAAAACAGTATAATATCACGGTATTTTACCATAGAAATATGGTAACACACTTATACGGATGGAAATGGTAAATACCACTATATCATTTTCGTTTTCGTATTTTGCTGCCTTTAGGGACGATACGGTATTTACGGTCACCACTACCATTTTTTGTTTTAGTCAAAGACAGGGTAAAATCTCAGAAACAAGCAGCCTTGCTAGCTAACCGGTATCTTCCAATTTCGTTTTCGTCCCTATCTTTGCACGACAGGAGTTTGATCATATTAGTGATATTTTCTTGTTCTTCTAGTCATTGTATCATGATATTGTCATTGCTCATTAATCAGCATTAGTATAAGTGCGTGTTGTGGATGTAGCGGACGTCTGGGAGGTGTGTCGTGTAGACGCGTAGTCGAGGTGCAAGGTGCTGTGGGCTCATCATGTCCGTTCCCATGACGGCCATGTATAGATTTATTCGCCAACTGCAAAATTTTAGTGGGTTTGTCAGAGTCAGCATAAGAAATTTTGCTTGATCAAATAAACTTATATTGATGAGAAAAGAAGGCAATTAAAAATTGGACAATGCGTGTGCCCATGGGGACGATCAAGTTGACCAATACGTCATGGTGGGGGGTCTTGGAGAGTTAGGGGTGTGATGAAACAGATCGGAAGAACTCAGGTGAGTAGTTCGGCCGCTTCACCTGGTACTGACTTCGCCTGCTTTAGGACCAGAAGAAATTCCCAATCTCGTCTCAGCCTCTGGAGTAGGACATGCTGCCTTCAAATGGCGTATCTATATATATCACTCCACAATTTGGTCTGTACTGTACATCGACCTCACTGCCCTCTACTTAAATTAATTTAATCTTCAGTCACTCTGGCGGTCTTCACGATGTGATCCATACATCAACCTCACTGCTACTTTGCCCTCTACATCACTTAATTGTCTTTTCCCTCTTTTCAAAGTCCCCCTGCGTGCCTATCAATCTTGATAAATTTCCACGATGTCCCTCTCGTAAATGAAGTACCACTCAATATGTGTAGTCACAACTGGCTGGCTGGGCAGGATAGATTCTCCAACTCTTATGTCTGAGTTGTTGTGGTGTCGACTTTATGAGACCCCACAGCTAGTTCAAGTGTTCAACAACGACAGGTTTTGATTTCCTCTCCGCACTTGCAGTTTACAAGATCAATCATAGATTTTAGACTGATGAACAGGGACCATCTGACTCATATATGTATGCAATATTTTGCTTTCTTTCTGTGCATGCAGGAGAAGCGATTCTACAGGTTGCTTTGATCAGTCTGAATGGCAGCAGAGATGGTCGGTTCTGCGGTGGCCCAGGAGGCTGTTAATGAAGTCTTATCAAGAATCAAGGAGAGTTATGCGGAGAAGTCAGATGCAAAGGAGCACATAGAGAGGATGGAGATGGCGCACATCAAGCTAGAAGCCACCCTTGAGGCATCCAACGAGTGGAACATCACTAGCCCGCCACTACTGCGCTGGAGGAGCAAGCTCAAGCATGCCACACAGGAGTGTGACCATACTTTGCGTCGGTGCAGGCAGCGATTGCAAGAAGAAGAAGAAGCGGTGAAACAAGGGGTAAGGAGCTCCTACTTTCCTAAGAGGGCCGCTCATACTGCGATGTCATTCCTTTCGTCAATCTTTAGCGGCTGTAATGAGAACGAGCCGAGAGGATCCACCACAGTCCGGCGATTTGAGTGGTTTGCAGATGGTGCGAGTGAGTTCTTGAGGTATGTGGAGCTTGGTGGTACACCACGCAGATACATGTTCTTTGTGCCTCTTATACCGCATCTTCTCGCTGGCAAAGCAACAAAGTATTGCTTTGTTCATGGGGGCCAACATCTCTCACTTATTCTACAGCCATTTCGACTACCCAACCACGGGATGGGGGGGAGCTTGGTATGCTTTCTTGAAGATAGCAATGTGCCACAGAATAATTTCCTTCTTGCCCTCAACTTACGGCTCTCTGAGAGTACTGACATAATTGGGGTTGTAGTCAGATGCCTGCGGTTGTTCATACCGTACTTGAGCACAACAGCTGAGACTGCGAAGACAAAGCTGACCCAGATGCCAACGCAAGACTTGTGTTGGGTGTTTGATGCTTATTCAGTTTATGGTTGTGATGAACAACAGAACAGTCTTCACACCATATTTTCTAAATGGTTTCGACCAAACCCATTTTGTTGTCAACAACAAGACCATCCCCATGACCAGAGCTCCTCTTCAAAATCATTGCCATGTGATATATATTTGGAACCAGTTATCCAAGTGTATTTGCTAGGACATGTTGCACTGTCAGTTGGGAACAATAGGCAGAGCGCAGTCATCAATGGCAAAAGCCAAACAAGCCCCAGGAGAGACTTTCCATGTCTGAAACTTGGAGCACAATTCTGGCCTCATGCCTCTTTTGAAGATTTGTCACCTACTGTCGGGGGTTCAGTGTCAGAGATAATCAATGATGAAGCCAAACAATGTGGCATGTATGCAAACATTTCCTTTGAACAGCTGGGCGAGATCACGATGCCAAAAGCAGTCGATTGCCTTAGTAGGAATGTGGAAGCTACCTCATATGAGATGTTGTGGAAGTCCAAGCATGGAAGCGCGTACCTTCGGGTCGAGAAGACCTCATGGAGAGCAACTACTATGAAGTACAAAGTTGGAAAATGCCGTAAGCAACAACAGGACAAGAAGGTTCCAGTTCAGGGATGGACAGGTGCTAACCCTGAGTTCATTAGATCGTGGATTCCGCACATGCCTGCCCAGTTGCAGAGCTCGATGGTCAACTTTTGGATTCAGCAAGAAAAGCGATCCACACTACCATTATTATTGAAAACTAATGCCTGCGTCCATGATTGTCCAATCACATTGTTTTCTTTGCAAGATCACAGTTATTTGGCAAGGAAGCTCAAGATGTCCAGCACGTTAAACCCCTGAAGGATTTCCGCTTGCTTGTACTACCTTGATGTATATACATAATAAAGTTCAACTGTTGGTGTGTGTTACAAATTAAATATAAGATTATCTAGGGTTGGCCTATAAATTGTAATATTCTATATCTATTGGGTCCAAATTGTAAGACATTTTGGCATTTCTAGATATATTCCTTTTATTATATATCTAGAGTTCTAGACATAGTGTATCGTGACATTCCTCGGTCCTTTCACGCTCATGCGCCGTGATCCTTCCAGATGCGTGGCCGGTTTCTCGTGGGTCCATTCACACATGGAAATAATGTGAGCGTACATTGGCTGAGTCGTATGGAGGGTTTCATGAGGGCCTATGCTGATCGTCTGATTGAAACATGGGCGAAGGATGTGCAAAGTTTTGAAGTTGAGAGTCCAAAATTTATTTATAATATTAGTATTTTTAAAAAAAATCAGCTACTAGTTGGTGTGGTCAAAGAACTGATTCACCAGGCGCTTGTTGGTGTGTGTTTTTGTTTTAAGAGCCATGCAGTTCTTCGCGTCAAATAATGGATAGTCGTTTAGTTATCGTCTTGGTCTTTAGTTGTGAACCTGTAATGAGTTTACTTCTGGGTGTGTGTTTTTGTTTTAAGTTTGGTCTAATGCTTCTTTCTTGAAAGAAGTTGAATCCGGATTTTTCCATTATCTAAAAAAAAACTACTAATTGATGGTCACCTGGGAAAATATAAGATATGCATGCAAACGGGTAAATGGGCCTACAACACCTAGGTTGCTCTTAGCTGGGTCAGATGCCAAAAAGCGTGATCCACTTCCCTGGCCGGCGCAAGTCGATGTCTATCGGTGTGTGTGTCTACGTGCGAGCGACCATGTGAACCACTCTTCACGGCATGGCAATGCTCTTCAGTCTGGAAACGCAAACTCTAACACGTGACGGTCGCGTGGTTGCAACACCGCGCGACCGTCATGCTGGAATCGTCATTGTCACCTCTGCCGGAGGCAGGTTAGGGTTTTGTCGTCTCCCCCGGCTCTAGATCGCCGATGGCAGGTTGGCCTGGCGGTGGGTGGGCAGAGCAGCGAGACAGCGGAGCGCTGTCGGCTCTGGTGGTGTAGGCGGCGGTTTGGGCGGAACAGGGACGGGGGAGTTTCATCGATGGACAATGGATGGAGGTGGGGGATTAGCAAAGGGCGGCGTCAACTGATGGGGCGGAGGGCGATCGGTGCAGCAAAGTGGCTTGTCGCCGGCAGTGGTGGGAGGTGGTGGCAGGCAGGGTCACGCGCTCGCGTGGGAGCAAGTCCCATCGTGCGATAACTGTCTGTTTGGATATATCTCGTGGGTCTAGAAAAGCCTCCGTGCTCTTCGTCTTCTCTTTTGCGTCTCCCTCGCCCACAAGGCAGGGCGCCGTGGTTGCTTCCTTCGTCCTTCCCATCTCTCACGGTCATGGTCGCTTCCGCATAATGTCGTGCCTTACCATTATAAATCTCATGACCAGTGGCGTAGTCAGAGCTAATAGGAAGAGGGCGACAAACGAAGGTCTAGATCAAATATTCCTCAAATAAAAGTCTACATCAGATCTCCCTAGCTTACTATTCCTCTCATTTTAAGCATGCAACCAAACATCTAGTCATTTAAAATTCTGAAGACGAGTAACAACAACATATAAGGCTAATGAATGGACAGGCTAGTCTGGAACTCTGGATGAGACATGAGAGTATGCATGCAGCCATGCAGTGGAACACAAGGTCGTCCTTTGGAAATCCATGCAGAGGAGGTGGGGAGGGAGCGGAGCCAAGGATGGCCCAAATGTGGCTCCGCCAGTGCTCACGACACATACCCGAAACTGAAGATAATCTAGAAGTTTTCAAAAGAAGCCAGAAACATCCAACCATTAATTCGAGGGACATTCTAATCATTATTGCCAATGATTTTAATTATATTATATTTGTCAAACTTACCCACATCTTCCATCGTGGAAATAGCAGTAACCCCTAAATATTTATCTAAACTCCCCACATCTGCTATGGTAAAAAATAATCTAAAGTAACTCCAAATATTCATTTTAAACTACATACGTTATTATGACGATAATCTAAGTAAATTTGCATAACACGAATGTTTATTTAATTGCTGTCTATATTCTTTCCATGAATGCATTTCCTTACGTATGATTGTTGTCGGCTTAAAGACCCTCCCACTACTAGAGAACAGACTTTAGAACGATGTCCCAATTTAGCATTAGCCTCGGCATTTTTTGCCCCCGGGACTAAAGGACCCTTTAGTCCCGGTTGGTAATACCAACCGAGACTAAAGGTCCATGCCCAACGGTCGTCCGCGGGGCAGGGATCTTTAGTCCCGGCTGGTGTCCCGGTTGGTAATACCAACCGGGACTAAAGCTTTTAGTCCCGGTTTGGGTGATGCCCCGGGAATAAAGATTAATCTTTAGTCCCGGTTTGGACCCCTAACCGGGACTAATTATCCCGGCCTATAATTCATCTCATTTCTTCCTCCCCGAGCCCGAGCCATTCCATTATTCAAACTCACTGCCTCTGTTCTTCAGCTTGCTGTTGTTCTTGCTCTCTCCCCTCCATTGGTGTTGCTCTTCGATTTTGGAGGTAACAAACTTAATCCTCTTATGTTTTATCAGTAGCTTATCTCATTTTGTGATGTAGATGCATGTGTAACTTTATATGTTGAACTTTATTATGATTTTATATGTCATTTTTAGCTCAAAATCACATGATGATTTGCATATATGTTTGGATAAACAAAAGTTAAATTAGTTCATCAAAATCACGCCTTGCTCGTCCTCGCTGGAGCACGCGCCATCCTCGTCCCCGGTGGCTTACGTGATCTTAGAATTAATTTTTCCATGAAATGAAATACTTAGAAATCATGCCTTTTATTTTTTAGAATTAAAATTTCCATGAAATGAAAAACTTAGAAAATGGTTAGAAAATTGTAGAAAATCCGTACTAGTTGAACTTGCGGACCGTGTTCATGTCGGCGAGCATGTTCTCTGCCGAGCGGTAACGGACGTCAAGGAGGAGCTTTGATTCTACGAGGGAGAGCGGCAACGGTCGTGGAAGACCGTGTTCCCTTTCTCGTAGAATCGGAGCTCTTCCGTGGCCAAGTACGGTGCCGTCCGGTGGAGAAATGCTCGCCGAGTTGATCACGTAAGCAAGGTCAACTAGTACCGATGGTTATTAATTGAAACATGTTTTTGAGCTATAATTTGATGGATATTTGATAACTTCAGACCTACAAATGTCATCTACAAATGTTACTATCCTCGGCAACCTAAACGTCCGCGAGCTCGCCGATATCGAGCAGGTCACTTAGAATTATTTTTCCATGAAATGAACTACTTAGAAATAATGCCTTTTTTTTAGAATTAAATTTTCCATGAAATGAAAAACTTAGTAAATAGTTAGAAAATTATAGAAAATCCGTACTAGTTGAACTTGCGGACCGTGTTCAGCTCGGCCAACATGTTCTCTGCCGAGCGGTAACGGACATCAAGGAGGAACTTTGATTCTACGAGGGAGAGCGGCAACGGTCATGGAAGACCGTGTTCCCTTTCTCGTAGAATCGGAGCTCTTCCTTGGCCAAGTACGGTGCCGTCCGGTGGAGAAATGCTGGCCGAGATGATCACGTAAGCAAGGTCAACTAGTACGGATGGTTATTTATTGAAACATGTCAAATCCGTACTAGTTTTGTTTAAATATATCATTTTAGAAAATATGAAATTTACACTAGTTTGCAAAAATAAGTATAGAAAGTAGATGACAACTGGTACCGGATCCTCGGCCTCTCGTTCGGTTGCGAAACGACTGAGGCCAGAACTCCCTCTCATTATCTGCGGCAAGTGTAAGCAGAAGATTGTGATGGAGTACCGAGTCAAGAGACAGGGACCCAACAAGGGTCGTGTTTTCTACAAGTGCCCGGATCGCGATGTGAGTTTCTTATGCATTTTATAATTATGGCTAATTGACCTGCTTTTCTTGAATATTTTTGACTAAATATTTTTTGGCTTTAATTTCAGTGGGAGGGCAATGGATGCGATGGTTGGTACTGGGAGGAAGATTATGCTACATACGTGCAGAATTTGGGTGCGCTTGAGGTAGCGGCTGCTGCTGATGAGGCAGTGAGCCAGCAGGAGAAGCTTATTGATATTCAACAGAAGAATGATTTGTCTGTTTTAGTTGCGTACGATCACAAAATAATTATGTTACTGAAGTGCATTGTAGTTTTAGTTTGTTTAGTGATAGTTGGGATTGCTTACGTTGTAGCCAGGCTTAGTTAATTAATCAACCGTGTGTGTCATTTATGTTGTGTAATAAAATACTTAATTATGTTCAAGGTTTTCATAATTTGTCGTGTAATACAGATTATGTCACGCCATTGGATGTACAATGCCGATCGCCGCTCCCAAGACTTTATTGAGGGCTTGCACTATTTCTTAGGTGTGGCCGAGGCAAATAAGCGAGATGGTTTCATGTGCTGTCCATGTGCCCTATGTAAGAATTTAAAGGAATATTCAAGCTCAATGAGTCTTCATTCACATTTGCTTAAGTCAGGTTTCATGTCAAACTATATATGTTGGACTAAGCATGGAGAAAGCGGGGTCATGATGGAAGAAGGTGAAGGAGAAGATTTAGACATTGATGACATTATTGCTCAGTATGGTGCCTTTGATGATACTACAATGGGGGGAGATGAAGAAGAGGTAGCGGTAGAAGATGATCTCGGTGATGCTCTTGGCGATGCCATTCGTGATGCACAACAAGAATGGGAAAGTGAAAAAGAGAAAGTTAAGTTGGAGCGCATGCTTGAGGATCATAGGAAGTTGCTATACCCGACGGCCGAAGAGAGGCAAAAAAAGCTGGGTACAACACTAGAATTGCTACAGTGGAAGGCAAAGAATGGTGTATCCGACAAGGCATTTGGAAATTTATTAAACCTCATAAAGAAGATGCTTCCGAAGCCAAATAAATTGCCCACCACTACGTATGAAGCAAAAAAGGTTGTCTGCCCTTTGGGATTAAAAATCTAGAAGATACATGCATGTCCTAATGACTGCATCCTCTACCATGGCAATGAATACGAGAATTTGGATGAATGCCTGGTATGTAAAGCATCGCGGTATAAGATCAGGCGCGATGATCCTGGTGACGTCGAGGGTGAACAACGTCCTAGAAAGAAAATCCCTGCCAAGGTTATGTGGTATGCTCCTATAATACCACGCTTAAAACGTTTGTTCAGAAATAAAGACCACGCAAAGTTGTTGCGGTGGTATAAAGAAGACCGTAAGGTAGACAATATGCTGAGACACCCAGCTGATGGGTCCCAGTGGAGAGCGATAGACAGAGAATTTTCAGAGTTTGCAAATGAGGCTAGAAACTTAAGGTTCGCCTTAAGTACAGATGGTATGAATCCTTTTGGACAGCAGAGCACTAGTCATAGCACTTGGCCAGTTACTCTATGTATCTACAACCTTCCTCCATGGTTATGCATGAAGCGGAAGTTCATTATGATGCCGATCCTCATCCAAGGTCCGAGGCAACCTGGCAACGATATTGATGTCTATCTGAAGCCATTAGTTGAAGAACTTCTAGTTTTATGGAACAAACCAGGTGTACGTGTCTGGGATGAGTACAAACAAGAACACTTTGACCTACGAGCAATGTTGTTCGTAACCATCAATGATTGGCCTGCTTTAAGTAATCTTTCAGGTCAGACAAACAAAGGATATAATGCATGCACACATTGTTTTGATGACCTTGACAGTATATATTTGAAAAAATGTCGAAAGGTCGTGTACCGTGGCCATCATCGATTCCTTCCTTTGAATCACCAAGTAAGAAAGAAAGGGAAGCATTTTAAAGGTAAGCCAGACCACCGGAAGAAGCCTCATAACCGAACCGGGGAAGATGTACTCGCAATGGTCAAGGATGTGAAAGTAGTATTTGGAAAGGGACAAGGCAGTGAATCTGTTCCCAAAGATGCTAATGGACATGCACCCATGTGGAAGAAGAAGTCCATCTTTTGGGAGCTACCCTATTGGCAAGTCCTAGAGGTCCACAACGCAATCGACGTGATGCACCTGACAAAGAATCTTTGTGTGAACCTGTTAGGATTCATGGGTGTGTACGGGAAGCCAAAGGATTCACTTGAAGCATGCCAGGACTTGCAGTGCATGAAAGAACGAGACAACCTTCATCCAAAGAAGACAGGTGATGGACGTCATTACTTAAGTCCTGCTAGCTACACGCTTAGCAAAGAAGAGAGGGACAGCATGTTCGAATGTCTAAGCAGCATCAAGGTCCCATCGGGATTCTCCTCCAATATAAAGGGTATAATAAATGTGCCAGATAAGAAATTCCTAAACTTAAAGTCCCACAACTGCCACGTGCTTATGACGCAATTGCTTCTAGTTGCTTTAAGAGGAATTCTACCTCCACATGTACGTCTAGCCACCGTGAAGCTATGTGCATTCCTCAATGCAATTTCTTAGAAGGCAATCAATCCAGTGGAACTAGCTACTCTACAGAATGATGTGGTTCAATGTCTTGTCAGCTTTGAGTTGGTGTTCCCTCCATCCTTCTTTAATATCATGACACACATCCTAGTTCATTTGGTGAAGGAGATTAGTATTCTTGGACCTGTGTTCTTACATAACATGTTCCCCTTCGAGAGGTTTATGGGAGTCTTGAAGAAATATGTGAAAGTCCGTTCTAAGCCTGAAGGAAGCATCGCCCAGGGCTATGGAACAGAGGAGGTCATTGAGTTCTGTGTTGACTTTATTCCTGACCTTGCCTCGATTGGCGTTCCCGAATCACGACACGAGGGAAGACTCAGTGGTAAAGAAACTTTAGGGAAGAAAACATATATCGGCATGGAAGACGATTATTTCAATAAAGCACACTACACAGTTCTTCAGAACTCGTCATTGGTGCATCCGTACATCGAGATACATAAGGAGTTCTTACGATCCAAGTTTCCAGGGAAGACTGAAGCTTGGATTAGGCATCAGCACATGGAAAGTTTCAGTGGTTGGTTGCGAAAAGAATGTCAAGGCGATGACAATATTGATGAGCAACTGTATTTGTTGGCTAGGCAGCCATCGTGGCATATCCTCACGTACCAAGGGTACGAGATAAATGGGAATACATTTTACACAGTTGCCCAAGATAAAAGGAGCACCAATCAAAATAGTGGTGTTCGCATAGATGGCACAGATCTAAATGGGAATATACAAACATATTATGGCCGCATAGAAGAGATGGGAACTAGACTACGCACCTAATTTTAAAGTCCCTTTGTTCCGGTGCCAATGGGTGAAGCTGACCGGAGGAGGGGTAACAGTCGACAAAGAGTATGGAATGACAACAGTGGACCTCAACAATATTGGGTACAAAGAGGAACCATTCGTCCTTGCTGCCGATGTGAGTCAGGTGTTCTATGTGAAAGACATGTCTACAAAATCAAAGAGAGGAAAAAACGAAGACATCAACTCAATGATCAATGAGCCAAAGCGCCACATAATTCTTTCTGGGAAAATAAATATAGTGGGAATTGAAGACAAGTCAGACATGTCAGAAGATTACGAAAGAAATGTCCGAATTCCACCCTTCATAGTGAAGAAAGATCCAAGCATCATGTTAAATGATGAAGACACTCCATGGTTACGACAAGATCATAACCAAGGGTCATACGTCAAGAAGAAATTCACTGTTGTGCCCGCATGATACAACGATGCATGTTTAATATATTATGTTTTAGAGACAGATATTATGTAATATGTTATGACTTCACAATCCTTATATAGGCCATTTTTTTAGAAAGTTTAATATATCTTGCTGAGATGATCAAACTTGGTATTCAGAGTTTTTTCATCTGAGGTCATTTAGTGTCTCATTTGAGCAAGTTTGACCAAGTCAAATTTGGTCAAATGAAAAAACAACACTTTGACTCTAGTATTATGAACTCTAAATGACTTCGAATTGAAAAGTTTTGAATACCAAGTTTGTTAAACTCAAAAAGATCTACAATTGTTGTTTTGGTCAACTTTCCATTTGAGAAAGTTTGGACGGTTCAAATTTGTGATTTTTAAATTTTGACGCCTACAAACTAGTTTTCGGAACCCTAGATTGTCTCAAATTGAAAAGTTTTGAATACCAAGTTTGTTCATATCATCAATATCTACAATCCTTATATAGGACATTTTTTCATTTGAGAAAGCTTGAATAAAATGTAGTTCAATTTTCACAAGTGTGTGACATAGTTTTAGAAAGTCTATGAGATTCAAGAAGTTGTGACTAGTGTTTGATAAAAATTTCTCAAATGGGAAAATGAGCTATGTAACAATTGTAGATCTTGCTGAGATGATCAAACTTGGTATTCAGAGTTTTTTCATCTGAGGTCATTTAGTGTCTCATTTGAGCAAGTTTGACCAAGTCAAATTTGGTCAAATGAAAAAACAACACTTTGACTCTAGTATTATGAACTCTAAATGACTTCGAATTGAAAAGTTTTGAATACAAAGTTTGTTAAACTCAAAAAGATCTACAATTGTTGTTTTGGTCAACTTTCCATTTGAGAAAGTTTGGATGGTTCAAATTTGTGATTTTTAAATTTCGACGCCTACAAACTAGTTTTCGGAACCCTAGATTGTCTCAAATTGAAAAGTTTTGAATACCAAGTTTGTTCATATCATCAATATCTACAATCCTTATATAGGCTATTTTTTCATTTGAAAAAGTTGTAGAACAAAAAATACTACATTTTCTTTATTTTTATAGGTTCAACAAAAATTTCCTGTCAATTTTGGTCAAAAATCGAGAAAAAATTGAAACATTGACGTTACAATAATGTGATAATAAATTTCCTATCGAATAATATTAGTTTTATTAATTTTAAGTTACAAATATATTTTTGCATTAACAAAATACTTAGTATTAGTAACATTTATATTCTATATTCATAAAAGAAATTAAAAACTTTAGGTTACAAATTTTTCCTATTTACAATAAATAATTAGTTAATCAATAGAATTTTTTAAAATAAATATTGCAAAGTATTGAAGTTGCTATGGAATTAATTGATTAACCTAGTATTAAACAAAATCAAAATCTCAGGCCTTTCCAATTACGCTGGCGGGTTGCCAAAATTTTCAGGCCTTCAGTCCCGGCCCAGACCAAGAACCGGGACTAAAGGGTGGGCGGCAATTTCGGTGCCCGCCCAAAAATACTTTTAGTCCCGGCTGGTAACACCAACCGGGACTAAAAATCCTTTAGTCCCGGCTTGTAAGGCGAGCCGGGACTAAAGGGTTGGACCTTTAGTCCCGGTTAGTCTTACCAGCCGGGACTAAAGGATTTTTAGTCCCGGTTGGTGTTACCAGCCGGGACTAAAGGGTCCCGGCCTATATATATCGAACGGTTTCATCTTCTACTTTTCGATCTACACGTCGATCATCGCCGCCGCCACCGCCATCTTCGATCTCGCCTCCGTCGCCCAGCCCTGCCCGGCCATACGTCGAGCTCGTCTCTGCCGCGCCGCCGTCGTCTTCTACCCCTACCCGGCCGCGCCATCCGCCCGGCCGCGCCATCCGCCGCATCCCGTCTCTGCCGCCGTACCCGAGCCCCCTCCGTCGCCGACCGCTTCCCGCCCGGCCTCGTCACGTCGTCGAGCCCCGCCGTCTCCGCCGTACGTCGTCCTCGCGCGAGGTGCTCAGCTCGGCCCCGCGCGTGGCCGGCCAGCACGCCCTGCCCAGCCCGCGCCATCCGCCCCAGCCTGCTAGCTAGCTGCATGCTCTCGGTCGGCCATATATATGTTAGATTAAAATGTTAGAATTAATTAGTAGTTTTTGATATATGTTAGATTTAAATGTATTAAAATTTAATTAGTACTTTATTTAGATAGTTTTTTAGATAGTTTTTTATTATAGTTTTTGATATATGTTAGATTAAAATGTATTAAAATTTAATTAGTACTTTATTTAGATAGTTTTTTATTATAATTTTTGATATATGTTAGATTAAAATGTATTATCTATTACTAGTTTATCTAATTTCATGTTAGATTTATTTAATTGGATTTAGTAATTATATATTCTATCTCTCTATATATATCTAGAGAGAGATTCAATATGTATACATATGGTACTTAATTATTTCTATATGTATATATACATGTACTTATTTTCATGTGTTGAGAGAGAGAGAGAAAATTGTATCTAGAGAGACATTCTATGTGTTATCACATGCATATCTAGAGATATAGACATATGCACTTATTTCTATGTGTTGAGAGAGAGAGAAAATATATTGTATCATTCTATGTGTATATATATACATGTACTTATTTTCATGTTTTTGGATCGAAAGTGTTTTTGATTCGATTCCAAAGCCTATACCTTATTATTGTTTATCCTTATGAAATATTATGTGTTATTATATTTAATTGGATTTAGTAATTCTATATGTGTTATCACATGTACTTATGTTATGTACCATAGTAATTCTATCTATGTGTTATCTTGAAGATACAAATGGCTGCTCCGGATGATAACTTGAGTGATGACATAATGGCGGATATTATCAACGCCGGCACCAATGTGGATGTAGATGACACGAGTCAGTACTTTGCTGATTATGAGGATATCCTGAATATGCCGGTGGTTGAAGATCAACAAATTGTCGCGCAAGAAAATACTGGCGAGGTATATTCGATTATCTATCATCTCTTATAGATGCATGCGTACGTATATTTGTTGTTAATCGTTGTGTTTCTACTCATGTAGCCGGTCTCTGGATCTACATCAACCACCGACAAAAGTAGAAAAGTCCGAGGGCCAAAAAAGCCATTAGAGGGCCGTTTCATAATATCAGAATTCGACACCGACACCGGCAAACCATTGGGACCACATGCTTAGAAATATGTCAATCAATGTGGGTTCATTGTAAGGGATAGGATCCCAGTTAGTGCTCGTGAATGGAAGCAGAAGATATCCGCTCCTAATGTTAGTTTTGTATCTGATCGTGACAAGAACCTAGCTTGGAGAGATATCACTCATCATTTCACATTACAAGCAGATGATGCTTTGAAGGAGCTAGTGAGGGATTGGACAATGAAGAAGATGGCAACATTATTCCAGAGTTGGAAGAAGACATTGTATAAAAAGTTTATCTTGAAGAATGCTACGCCGAATTTCAATGCTAAGGCGTTTGTCAAGTTGGAGTCCCATTGGGATGCCTTTCGTAGAATACAAGACATCTCAAGACAGTGAGGAACGTGTGATGAGGAATCGGCAGAATGCCTGACAGAAGCAATACCATCATCGCATGGGATCAAGTGGTTATAGGAGTGCTATTCCCAAGTGGCAGAACCTAGAAGCAGAGATTACTACCAAGGGAATCATACCTGAAACAATAGAGAAGAACTGGCCTCAACGCGCGAAGAATTGGTTCTACGCTCATGGGGGAAGCCTAGACCCAGACACTGGCAAGCTAATTTTCGGCCAAAAAATTGAGAGAGCAACACAGAGACTAGCTCGTGCTAGGGAAGAAGCTGATAGTGGTGTTTTCAAGCCCAACAGAGAGAAGGATGAATTGACATATGCCCTAGAGAATCCCGAACACGGTGGTCGAACAAGAGGCTATGGGGCGGTTCCGTGGCTACACGCATTCCCAGCAGACAAGGATACCTACAGAAGCCGCCAGAGAAAGAAGGATGAGGAGGCAGAACGAATTCGTGCATTGGAGCAATTTGTTGATGAGTCACGACAAGCATTGCTTGAATCACGTGAACGAGAAAAATCTCTTGAGGCAAGAATGCAGGAGGAGATCAAGAGGCAAGTGCAGCTAGCAATGAGTCAAATACAATCGCAATCAACATCGGGAGTCACCATTAGCCCCGTTGGTCAGATGAAAAGTAGTTGTGCTTCTACGGAGCTGCCAGTTATTCAAGACGACGCTGGGTTGCGCTTCCCTGTTGATGACATTACCGAGCCTCTAACAACATGTGAGCTGCACATTCCAGATGGTAATAATGCATCAATCATGGTGGCTGTCGGGGTTGTATCTCCAATAGACCAAACGAAGACACCAAGAATCCATGGGTCAGCTATTCAACCTGGATATGCTAGCGTCTCGGTCGATAGAGTGCTCAAAGGTTACAGCAATGTTCCTCTTGACATTGAAGGCGGTGATGGGGAGAAGACACTAGGAGAAGCAGAGAAGACATTTATTCAATGGCGCAAACGCTTCATCATCATTCCTGGGGCGCCACTGCTTCCCCTACCTCACCCTAGGTACGAATGAAAGTGAATGAAATATTATTTTCCATTAATTTTCTATTGGCTTCAAAAATAATTGACACACAACTTGTTTTTGTAGCAGGGTCTCCCCCCAGCCTAGCCTAATCATTCATTCCCCATCTCATCACAGCGTCGCGGGGGGCGAGACGACTTCATCCCCATGGCGATCGCCAACTCCTACACCGGCCCCATCGCCTCCACAACGATCTCCAACTCCTACACCAGCCCCACCGCCTCCACAACGATCTCCAACGCCTCCACGCCGGTCTCCACCAACACCGGCCTCATCGCCTCCACGCCGGTCTCCAACACCGCCCCCACCCCCTCCACAGCGACGCACTACAAAGACGTCTAAGGTCCCGGCGGCAAAGAAGACCCCGAGAAAAAGAGTTATTTCTCAAGAAATACTTCCTGAAAAGACTGATGAGCAAATAGCAGCTGAAGAAGACAAAAAAGTAAAAGATTTTTTTATAGATATCAAAAACAAGAGTCAAGCGAAGCTTAAGGAGAAGCCGTACTTTTACATACCACGATATGTGCTGAGGCAGAAGGTCGATGCTCACAAGAAAAAGATGATTGAACTTCGTAAGCCTTCGCCACTATCAGACTATGACCGCTCCCTCGTGAAGTCACATGATGCAGATAAGAAAAGGAAAAGAGCATCAGGGAAGGATGTCCCACAGCTCGGACAACAGAAGCAACCAATGCAAAATCTTGTTGTTGCTAATGAATATGGTTGCAACATAGAAGTCTATCGACCAGACAACTCTGGAGAAGTGTCGGTTCAAGCCCTTAATGCTTTTTTTAAAGATACTGGTTTAACCTTGGATCAATTGATGGGCAAAGCTCCAATCCAGAACCTGAAAGTTGATACCTGGAAGACTTATAAATATGGTAAAAGTCTGTACAACCCTGCGGCTCTGAATGAATTGGGTACGCAAATGTACTTGCTCAACAAGTGGTACATGCAGGCGTGTGGCAGGGATGAGCAGTGGATCTTTGTCAGATTTAGAGACCATCATTACTTCCGTGGCGATGACATCTTACATATTAGTTTCGAAGAATTGCATCAACTATTCCACTTGGACGCTCTGGACAAATCAATCATTAGCTCCTTTTGTTTGTAAGTGATTCTTACTTTTATTTAATAAACTCACTTCCATGCGTACGTGTATATAATTATCCTCACATGTAACTTATATTTATATACAGATTCTAGATGTCAGAGCTCCAAAGAATATAAGACACCAGTGTTGGCTTCATTGATCCTTATATCGTATTCAAAACCGATATTATTGTCAAGGACCACTGGGTATCTGAAGCACAGACGAATATCATGAAGTTCTTTGTGAAGCAGCACGACAAGACAACAATACTTTTCCCGTACAACTTTGAGTAAGTGTTAATAATAATGTAGTCTACACATTTTATGTAATATCAATACAACTTATAAGCATGTACGTGTGTGTATAAACCAATGCAGGTTTCACTGGATACTCATTGTCATTGAGTTAAACTCAAGTCAGTTAGTAATCTTGGACTCATTGAGAAAAGAGCGAGCACAATACCAAGATATGATAGACATTATCCAGGGGTAATTTCGATCTCTCGCGCACAACTATTATTGAATAGACTTTGCCATAATTTATTAACGATAGTACATTATTGGTCGCACAGGGTTTGGAAAGAGTTTATTCGGCAACACCGCAAGGATTGCAAGGCACCACTTAATGTAGTTGAAATACCAGTAAGTAGTACTATATATACTTACCCACATGTTTAATTACTATATCGTACTTCAATTTACGTGTGAGATGATGAGAATAATCTTCTTCTCGTACAGTGGTGTTTACGGCAGGAACCAGGTAATAACTTGTGTGGATGCTACGTTTATGAATTTATCACTGCATACATAAGAAGAACTCCTGAAGATGTCCTCAGAGTATGTATATATCATTTTTTATTTATTTTTAAATGAATATATATATATATATATATATATATATATATATATATATGTATTAATACTTTTCCTTTTATTTCAAATGCAAGACTGAATGGTTGAAACGAAGGGTCATGCAAAAAGACCATCTGAAAGCAGTTCAAGAGTCAATAGCAGGATATCTTGTAGAAAAAGTGCTAAATCCCAACGGCGAGTTCTACTTTGATCTAAGGAACTAATGATGTAAATTAAATGTTTATTGATATCGTTATTTTCGAGAACAAGATTATGAAAGTGTTGTATATATACATATATATCTATAATATATATAGTTTCATACTTTATTCGAATAATGCTCGAGATGAGAATTAGATGTATTTATATGCGTGCGTGTATTTATATTAGCAGCATAGAATACTTACATAAAAACATATTATATATTAAACAAATATGTGTAACTGAACTGAAAACAAATTAAACAAAAAAAAAGAAAAAGAAAAGGAACCTTTAGTCCCGGTTGGGGTTACCAACCGGGACTAAAGGGTGCGCCAGGTTTGCTCGGCTGGAGGGCCTTTAGTCCCGATTGGTAACACCAACCGGGACTAAAGGTCCCTCTTTAGTCCCGGCTCGATGACCCGGGACTGAAGGTTCCACCTTTAGTCCCGGGATGGTTGTCCCGGCGCGGTAACCGGGACTAAAGGCCGTTACCGCCCGGGACAACAAGTCCATTCTGTAGTAGTGTCCCTATGCCCAAATTGTAGCCCCGGCCCGTGGTAACCTACCCATGACACTGGTATGCAGCTGCGGGCTTGCCGTCAGCTTTGGGTTCTGCTTTTTGCTCCAAGATTTCCAGCCAAGATTTCTACGTTTAGTCACCTTCAACTTTGAGTCCAGTTGGTCCTACGCGATGAGTAATTCAGGCCCCTGAATAATTAACTCTGGCAGTCTCCGAGATGTGATACATATGTCGACCTCAGTGCTTGTTGCCCTCTACTCCAAAGTCTTCAAAGTCTTCCTGTGTGCATATCACTCGTGACAAATTGCCACGATGTCGCTCTCAAATAATGTACTGTCAGCGCTACGTCGCCTGACGATGACCGGATGCCGGGTTCAGCTGGGCCAAGAGAAGAAAGGCCGAAGAGGCCCAGAATGGGCCACCCGCGCTACGCTGGGCCGGATTGGGCGTCCAAGTTATCTGCGACGGGCGAACGCGCTGCAGCGGCTGACCGTATCGAGTGCGTAGTTATACTGGCCGAACGGTGTATCGGAGGGTATCAGCTATTGTAATGAACCTAACTACTGCTAAGAACTCACGCTACTTCCGGTTCTCATGCTTTGCTTCCCTGCCTGTATCCGATTCCTCCGTTCTTCCTTGATCTGCTGTTAACAAATTGGTACCAGAGCCTACGACTCCCACAACCCACCGCCTCAATCCGCTGCAATCTTCTCCTGCCCACCCTAGAGCCGCACCAAATCGACCACGACTACTTCACTCGATTCCGCAAGCAATCGGGTGCCATGGATCCCAATATCCAGCTCCTACTCGATGAGATCAAGTCCGTGAAGACCGCGGTGAACGGAGTAGAGAGCCGCGTCGGCGCCGTGGAGACTTCGTTGGGCAGCCGGATCTCCGCCATGGACCGTTCTATTTCGGATCGGTTCGGTCGCGTGGAGGGGGCAGTCCAGGTGTTCGACGATTGGCGGCCTTCAGTGGACGCGTCTGTGGAGGAGCTCCGATCCGAGGTCAGCACCCTGCGCAAGCAGGAGGGTGCGATTGAGAAGATGCGAGAAGAGATGACGGCCTTGCGCAAATCTGTCAGCCGAGTGGTGCTCGAAGCCGCACCGTCCATGGCCGCCGGCATCCTGGCGCAACCGGTGGTGTCCGCGGCGACTTCATCCGCGGGACACCCAATTATAGGCCCTGTTGTCGGGCACCGCGTCGAATCGCATCACCGGGAGTTTGGGTCTCTGACTCCACTCCCGGTCAAGGGTACGCTCGATTTCAAATCCCACCCGTTTTCCAAACCCCATCCCTGTTTGCGTCATTCTCTTTCGAGTCCCCAGATTGTTACTGATGAGCGTTTGTTTGTGGGTGATGTCGAGGGAGTCCGTGACCGGTATACACAGTTGGGTTCTCAATACTCCAGTAGCAAGTTGCCGAAGTTCAATTTTCCGGTGTTTTCTGGGGAGAATCCCAAGCTCTGGATCACTAACTGTGAAGACTACTTCGAGCTCTATTCGGTGGAACCACACATGTGGATCAAGGCAGCCACTATGAATCTCTCTGGTGCAGCTGCTCGCTGGGTGCAGCCGCTCGACCATCGTGGCTGTCAGTTCAGCTGGGAGCAGTTTTGTAAGTTGGTGCTGGATCGCTTTGGAAAAAGTCAGTATGAAGCTCTGATTCAGCAGCTGTTCAGGATTCGGCAGTCATCCACCGTCCAGGAATATATTGACAAGTTTTTAGAGTTAGTCGATCAACTGTTGGCTTATACTCGGCACACTGATCCTCTATTCTTTGCTATGAGGTTCATGGATGGCCTCCGTGATGATATCCGCACTGCCGTTCACATGCAGAGGCCCAATTCCTTTGATGAAGCTTGTGTGCTTGCCTTACTGCAGGAAGAGTTACTGGAGTCGACTCGGCACAAAGAGGGCCGCCGTCTCGACACTTTCACGGCCAACAAGTTTGCCGGAGTTCGACCCACTGTGACTCAGGTTCCATTGGCTGCTGACAAGAATGACAAAGCAGCAACGACGGTTGGAGATGAGCGGCGTAGCCGTGGTGTGGAGGATCGGCTTAACACTCTTCGTTCATATCGCCGTGCCCGTGGTCTCTGTATTCATTGTGGAGAAAAATGGTCCCGTGAGCACCGCTGTTCTGAAAACATTCAGCTGCATGTTCTCCAAGAATTTTGGGATATTTGTCACAATGATGCCAGCTCTGATGACAGTCAGTCTGCTGAAGAGCCAACCGAAGCTCAGGTACTGTTGGCTGTGTCTCTTGCAGCTCTGAATGGCAGTGCCGCAGCACGTACTATGCAGTTCCAAGGGGCTATTCAAGGGTTACCAGTTAATATTTTGTTGGACTCGGGCAGCTCTCACACATTTGTTAGTTTTGCTTTGAGTTCCAGGTTGACAGGCCAAACTGCTCTACCAGTACCTCTCCGTGTTAAGATTACGGATGGCCAGGTTTTGGATTGTGCTGCCACTTTTCTGCAGTTGCAATGGGAGGTACAGGGGTGCTCTTTCCATACAGATGCTAAAGTGCTCCCTCGGGCTCGCTATGACTTGGTGGTGGGTATGGACTGGTTGGCTCAATACAGCCCAATGCAGGTTGATTGGGCACAGAAATGGTTGATCATTCCTTATGAAGGCGCTTTCCGGACATTGCAAGGGGAACTACATAGCTTGCCTCCTGGCTCGGTAGTTCAGGTGACTGCAGTGATGGAGGACAGCTCTCCTTCGGTTATACACACTCCACCAGCCGCTATAACTCAGCTATTGCATGAATTTTAGTCGGTGTTCGAACCATTGTAGGGTTTTCCCCTAGAACATCCTTTTGCCCATGAGATTCCACTGATACTGGGCGCAGCTCCTGTCAATATGCGACCCTATCGTTACCCCCTACTATCAAGGATGAGATTGAGCGCCAGATCTCTTCAATGCTCACCTCCGGCATTGTGCAGCCTAGTCAAAGTTCTTTTTCCTCTTCTGTGCTTCTTGTCAAGAAGAAGGACGGGACGTATCGATTTTGTGTGGATTTCAGGCATCTCAATGCCATTACTGTTAAGGCCAAGTATCTAGTGCCGGTGATTGAGGAACTTTTGGATGAATTGCAATGGGCGTCTTGGTTTTCCACTTTGGACTTGACTGCCGAGTATCATCAAATTCGTCTGAAGCCGGGTGAAGAACATAAGACGGCATTCCAAACACATACTGGACAGTATGAATTCCGGGTGATGGCGTTTGCGTTGACTGGCGCACCCGCTACGTTCCTGAAGGCCATGAACATCACATTGGGGCCCTTATTGCGCAAGTGCGTGTTGGTCTTCTTTGACGATATCATGATATTCAGTCGGACATTGGAAGAACACATTGAGCATGTATGCCTTGTGCTGGAATTGCTGCAGCGGGACAAATGGCAAGTTAATTTCTCCAAGTGTGTCTTTGCTCAGCGACAGTTGCGCTATCTGGGCCATCTGATTTCTGAACAAGGCGTGGCCACTGATCCTGCCAAGGTCCAGGCAGTGTTGCAATGGCCAACTCCTTCCTCTGTCAAGGAATTGCGCAGCTTCTTGGGTTTGGCCGGCTATTACCGTCGCTTCATCCGCCATTTTGGTATGATCTCTCGGCCCCTCACTGATCTTCTCAAAAAAGGGGCTCTGTTCGTCTGGACTGAAGTTCATGAGCAATCATTTTTGGCACTCAAGACAGCTTTGACCTCAGCTCCGGTTTTGGCCATGCCCAACTTTTCTAAGCCCTTCGTCATAGAGACGGATGCTAGTGGGACTGGTGTCGGTGCAGTCTTGATGCAGCAGGGCCATCCTCTAGCATTCTTGAGTAAATCTCTCAGTCCACGTTTACAGGGCTTGTCCACGTATGAAAAAGAATATCTAGCAATTCTTATGGCTGTTGAGCAGTGGCGCAGTTATCTGCAACTTGCTGAGTTTCACATCCTGACGGATCACAAGAGTTTGGTACAGCTGGAGGACCAGCGTCTTCATACCTCGTGGCAGCAAAAGGTGTTTACTAAGGTCCTTGGGCTGCAATATCGCATTGTGTACAAGAAGGGTGTTGATAATGGGGCGGCCCATGCCTTGTCGTGAGCTCTGGTTCTCCAATGTGTAGCCATGTCGGTCTGCCAACCAGAGTGGTTACTGGAAGTGCTGCAGTCTTATACCAATGATCCGGTGACTCAAGAGTTGTTGGCCAAGCTTTCCAATTCTTCAGTGTCTTCACCCCATTACACTCTTCAAGACAGTCTGATTCGTTACAAGGGCCGTATCTGGGTTGGCAAGGATGTTGCCGTGCGTTTAAAGTTGGTACAAGCCATGCATGCCAGCACAGTTGGTGGACACAATGGGTTTCCAGTCACTTATTGGCGCCTTAAGCAGCATTTTTACTGGCCGGGTTTGAAGGCTGAAGTGCGTGCTTTTGTGACTGACTGCACAATCTGCCAGCAGGCCAAGCCTGACTGCAGCAAGCTTCCAGGGCTTCTTCAACCGTTGCCGGTGCCTGAATGTTCCTAGAAAGTATTATCTCTGGATTTTGTGGAGGGTTTGCCTATGTCTGAAGGGTACAACTGTATCCTAGTGGTAGTGGATCTCTTCAGCAAGTATGCTCATTTTCTCAGTCTCCGTCACCCTTTCACCACTGCTATAGTTGCCAAGCACTTCATTTCTTAGGTCTATCGCCTTCATGGTATGCCTTCGACCCTTGTCTCTGATCGTGATAAGATTTTCACCAGTGCTCTATGGCGGGAATTGTTCAAGTTGGCCAAGGTCGAGCTTCATATGAGTACGGCCTACCACCCCCAATCAGACGGCCATACCGAGCGGGTCAATCAGTGTTTGGAAACCTTCTTGCGCTGCTATGTTCATGCTTGTCCCAAGCAGTGGCATCAGTGGATTGATTTGGCTGAGTACTGGTACAACACCAGTTGGCATTCGGCACTGGGGAGATCTCCTTTTGAGGTGCTTTATGGGTATGCTCCTACACATTTTGGCCTCAGTTCTATCGATGAGCAGCCTGTGACTGATATTGCGGGGTGGCTGCATGATCGTGAGCTAATGTCTGACCTGATACGATAGCATTTGCTCCGCGCCAAGCAGCGTATGAAGCAGGCTGCTGATTCCAATCGTTCTGAGCGCCAATTCCAAGTGGATGATTGGGTCTTCCTCAAGCTTCAACCATATGTGCAAACCTCAGTTGCCAATCGGAGCAGTCAGAAGCTCGCTTTCAAGTATTTCGGGCCTTACAAGGTGCTGGCATGTGTTGGCTCGGTGGCTTACAGGTTGGAACTTCCACCGTCTTCTATGATCCATCCTGTATTCCATGTTTCTCAGCTCAAGAAGGCCGTGGGTCCTCAACACACTGTCACTTCAACTTTACCTCCGGCATCGTCTCAATGGAGTGTCTCTGAGCGCATTCTTCAGCGCCGGCAGTTGCCGCGTGGTAAGAAATACATTCAACAAGGTCTTATTAAGTGGTCTAACTTACCAGTTTCATTAGTCACTTGGGAAGATTTGGAATCTCTACATCAGCAGTTTCCTCGCGCCAAGCTGTGGCTGCAACATGGCGCGGAAGAGAGGGGGAATGTCAGCGCTACGTCGCCTGACGATGACCGGATGCCGGGTTCAGTTGGGCCAAGAGAAGAAAGGCCGAAGAGGCCCAGAATGGGCAATCCGCGCTACGCTGGGCCGGATTGGGCGTCCAAGTGATCCGCGACGGGCGAACGCGCTGCAGCAGCTGACCGTATCGAGTGCGTAGTTATACTGGCCGAACGGTGTATCGGAGGGTATCAGCTATTGTAATGAACCTAACTACTGCTAAGAACTCACGCTACTTCCGGTTCTCATGCTTTGCTTCCCTGCCTGTATCTGATTCCTCCGTTCTTCCTTGATCTGCTGTTAACATGTACCTCTCCGTATGTATGCTCATACAACTGGCTGGCCGGGCTGGATAGATTCACAAACTCTTGTTGGTGCTGGCCACAAACCTGCAACCTTTTTTTTAGAGTTTTAGAACCATATGGCCCCCGTCTTTCACCATTAAGATAAAAGACAAATCATTCCTTTTACAGCATAAATGGTGGCATCCCACCTAGAACCCAGATTAACCCGACTGAATCCTTCAACCACAGACGCAGCACAGAAACAGCGACCAAACGACTAAAGAAGCTATGATCACACAGTATCACCAAATCATCATCAGCGTCTTCGGAGCCTGAGAAACATTCTTGAGGGCGTCCACACTGTAATCACCATGGTCCATCTTCATGAGTTCAGAGAATTGTGTCCTCGTAGCCTCCCAGCAGGTAGCCAGTTGACCATCCTCGACTGGAACTTGAGCCCAGCGATCACCTCCTCCAAACGAGCCTGATGTCTTTCTGGGCACAGAATTATCCAATTCTGAGCCATACCTATAGTCATCTGGTAAAGTATTTCCATACTCTTCCAACCACTCCTCTGAAAACAAAGGTTGTTTCTCAGTTTCCAAATACTCCACATAGCCGCAACAGTAATGATATTAGTCACACAGTTATTTCTATCAGACAACCAAAATTTGCCAATAACATCCAGAGAACCACCCAGGTGAATATCTAGTATAGAAGACAAAACTTTCCACGACTGTGTAGCCACAGCACAATCAAAAAATAAGTGCTGGATGGATTCAGTTTCACAGCAGAACAAGCAAGTGACATCTTTCAACTTTTTCCTCTTCCCTAGATTATCTCTAGTCAAAAGCTTGTTTTTAAAAACCAGCCACAGAAAGAAATGCACCCTAGGAGGAACTTTCAAAGACCAAAGAGCAAGAACTAACACAGACTGTATTCCTCTAAAATTGATCTCTTTATATAAAGATTGAGAAGAATAGATACCATTAGATGAAAACTGCCAAATCAAAGAATCCTCCTCATTAGTGAAAGAAATGGTTGAAGCCAGCTGACAAACCTCTAACCATTGCTCTTCTAGTCTATCATCAAAACATCTCCTAAAAGAACATTTGAGGGTATAACCATCCCAAACATCTACAATGGTGGCATTCTTCTCGTTGACTATCTATAGAGCTTCCAAAATTGAATAGCAAGACTAGATGATCCCAACCAATTATCCTCCCAGAACCTCACTTTATCCCCTCTACCAATTTTCCAAAGATAGCCCATTCTTGCTGCCTGAGCAGCCCACATAAAACCATTGAAGAAGCTGGAAGCACCATTGATTTTGGAACAAAAGATATTAGGTTTGGCAGTTTTATACTTAAAATCAATAAGTTCTCTCCAAAGCTTATTTCTATCTTGATCATATCTTTTAATCCAAGAAGCGAGTAAACTAATATTCAGGTCTCTTAAGCTTGGGATCCCAAGGCCCCCACTCTCCTTGCTCATAGAGACAGATTCCCAGTTAGCTAAGTGGTATTTACTATTACCCTCAGAATCATTCCATAAACAATTAGCCATCTGCGTATTCAACAATTGGATAGCCCATTTAGGAAACTTCAAGAAGGACAAAATATAAATAGGAATACTAGCTAAGCAGGTTTTGATAAGCATGGCTCTAGCAGATAAAGAAAGTAACTTACCTCTCCACCCTGCTATCCTTTTTAACAGCTTATCTACCAAAGGTTGTACATCCTCCCTAGCTATTTTTTCATAATGAAGAGGTATCCCTAAGTACTTAATTGGAAATCCCCCCATTGGGCAGTGAAAGATGCTAGACACAGACTGAGTGAACTCCTCCTCCAAGTTCATAGGTATACACTCACTTTTATGAAAGTTAATTCTCATGCCTGAGATTTGTTCATACCAAAGTAAAATCTGTTTCAAATTATTTAAATGAGGAAATTCACTACTAGAGAACAAGATGGTATCATCTGCATATTGAAGAGACAGGATGCCACCCTCTCTAAAATTATGCAACACTCCCTTAATGCAACCTTTTTTTCTCAAATAAACAGGACCACATATCGTCACATTCAGAAGTTAGCAATCCTACAGCTAGTTCAACCTCACCAGGTTCTGATTTCCTCTGCTCTTGCAAAACAGATGAACAGGGACATTCTGACTCCTATATGTATTGACAGATAGGATTTTGCTTTCTTCCTGATTGAGCATGCAGGACAGTCGAGTTCTACATGTTACTTTGATCAATCCTAATGGCTAACTTCCATTAGGAAACTTCCATCCACATTCGATGTCTTCCATTTGCGTATCACTCTTGATAAATTTCCACGATGTCCCTCTCACCAATGAAGACCTCTCAATATGTATGGTCACAACTGGCCGGTTGGGCAGGATACATTCCCCAACTATTGTGTCTCAGTTGGTGTGATGTCGACTTTCTGAGACCCTACACAGCTACTTCAAGTGTTCAAACACGCAAGGTTTTGATTTCCTCTCCGCACTTGCAGTTTACAAGATCAATCAAAGATTTTAGATTGATGAACAGGGACCATCTGACTCATATATGTATGCAATATTTTGCTTTCTTTCTGTGAATGCAGGACAGCCGATTCTACAGGTTGCTTTGATTAGTCTTAATGGCAGCAGAGATGGCCGGTTCTGCGGTGCCCCAGGAGGCTGTTAATGAAGTCTTATCAAGAATCAACGAGGGTTATGCAGAGAAGTCAGATGCAAAGGAGCACATAGAGATGATGGAGATGGCACACATCAAGCTAGAAGCCGCTCTTGAGACAGCCAACAAGTGGAACATCACCAGCGCGCCAATGCTGCGCTGGCAGAGCAAGCTCATCAAGCATGCCACACAGGAGTGCAACCACACTTTCGCCGGTGCAGGCAGCGATTGCAAGACGAGGAAGAAGTGAAACAAGGGCTACAGAGCTCCTCCTTTCCTAAGAGGGTCGCTCATACTGCTATGTCATTTGTTTCGTCAATCTTTAGCTGCTGTAACAATGACAAGCTGACAGGATCCACCGCCGTACGACGATTCGAGCGCTTTGCAGATGGCGCGACCGAGTTCTTGAGGTACGTGGAGCTTGGTGGCACACCATGCACATGTTCTCCGTGCCTCTTATACACCATCTTCTCGCTGGCAAAGGAACAAAGTATTGCTTTGTTCATGGGGGCCAACATCTCTCACTTATTTTACAGCCCTTTAGTCCACCCAACCATGGGATGGAGAACTTTTTTCTTATTTTTAACCTTTTTAAATACTATTTTTAAATCTAACACTGTTTATTTTTTTCAAAACTAACACTTTTGGCCGCGCGTATTCGCATGACGCGGCAAAAATAGTTAGGGTTTGGAAAAAAATAGTTCATTTGAATGGTGGATTCAAGGATAATGATTAGGATTGTGAATGTTAAGGTTAATTAGTTAGTTAGAACTATGTTTACTATGTTAAGTGTAAGGTATATATTTGTTCGTAAGTGTTGGTTATATTTTTTAGTTGTAATGCAAATGGTTCTCCTTTTACATTAATTTGCGATGTTTTGATTGGTGTTAAATTACAACCGTTTTGTTAGATGCAAGACATGTATCGGGAGAAGCTTTGGCGAAAATGGGGTTGTCCTAGAGAATTACACCCCGACGTGTCCAACAAAGATGCCCCTGTCCCTCTTGACCTTCTTGTCCCTAATTGTGACCGTGGTTTTCTAGCCCACGTGTTTCAGTTGAGACATCTAGACACAGCTGCGCGTTGCTTCTACACACGCAGTCGTTTTAATGTGGTAATTGTTTTTGTATCTTTTTTTCTTCATGTGTGCTAGTAGTTTACTAATATTTTGTTGCAATCATGTTGTGTAGGACTATGAGAGGTGCCTTTTCTTTTAGTGGATCAGCGGTCCAGATAAGTTTGACCCAAGGTACCTCCTTTTTGACAATTGGTGGAGAGGGAGACATCCACGTGAGCACTTTGAGTGGTTGGTTCCACCTCCCCCTAACCCGGCCAATGACGGCTAAGGAGAAGCACTTAACCACAGTTAGACGACTCGAGGAACCTCCTCTGTGCAATTACGGAGATCGAGCTATGATAAACCCTGAGAATACGTTGGAGTTTGTGTGTCCCAACAAGCACGAAGTAAGTGGAAAGTGTATCTGTTGACTTGTTGAGCTCTATGTGTGCATGTACTAATCTATCCTCTTTTAGGTGTTTGGATTTGCGAAGCGTCATTTCAGAGAGTGGCTCTATAGTCCTAAGAATCATTGGCCAGAGCCAAAGGCAAAGGAAAAGAAGAAAGAAAGAATAATCATCTAAGCACCTCCTGTCATGTGCGAATGTGGCATTAAAGCCAACTACAGCCTAGTCCCTTCCGAGCTTGGAATAGGCCATTGGTGCGGCCATATGGTTGACTATGATGAGGTTAGTTATTGTTGTGGAAAACATGAAATCGTATTTTTCTTCTATAATAACTTATGATCTAATATTTTGTTTGAACAGAGCACTAGGAAATGCAAGTGGGAATCTTATGATGGTCAAGCTAAGTTGTTGGATAAAATCAAGGCAAAGCAAGTAAATTCACGGAAGATGGGGTATGGACCTCAGTTTGTCGACCTCTTCGTTAAACAGGACATAAAGGAGATGCGTGAGTTTGCTAGACAGCGCGGTTTTCATAACCTGATCGGTGTTACGTGTGACAAATGGAGGTTGAAGAGACAGAGGAAGGCTGAGGAGGAGAGGGAAAGGAAGGAGGCAAGGGAGGAGGCAAGAGCACAGATGTAGGTCTTGAATGACCATGTTGGTGCATTGTGTGCCAGTAAGTGATTGAAAGACTTGTTATTTTCGTTGACTGCTTTTAAATGTAATTTAATCGCGTTGCTAACTGGTTGCCTTTTATACATGAAGAGATTGGATGCAGCGAGGACCATGCCGTAGAGGTGGCCCATGCAAGGTTTTAGGAAAACAAGTTACATGAGCACAGAACAAGAGGTGGACGCCCCGTGCTATCTTAGATTGTGGAGGCCGATGAGGGGGATCACGATGAGGACGACACTGGCAGATTGAGCAAGCTTTGCCAGGCTAAAATATCAGTCATGCTGACATCCCTATAGTTCGGAACGCCACTGAATGGTACGTTCATCGACCTCAGTTGCATAAGCTCTGTCGCTTTGTAAGGATCTGGTGGAACGTACTGCTATGCTTCGCTAATTCTAGCCCATGAATCGTATGGGGTATCATCCTCTGGCAAATCTGTGAATAGTCTTCCCTGAGCCAACATAGCATGAAATACCTCAGTTGGTACTAGTAAAGGCACAGCATGAACCAGTACTAGCATAACATGAACCGGTGTTGGCATAGCATCTCTGCCTCCTTGGTCATCGTGTGAATCACTGCTAACAACATCATCGATCCTGTCCTCCTCCTGCTCCACCTCTTCCCTCTCGAACTCGTTCACATCAAAGTCATTGCTTATACAGCCTACTGAGAACCGCCTTGAATCATCGACTGCCATTAGAGTTGAATGAAGCTGCTCCTGCGTCAACTGAGTGTCCAAATCCATAGTACCCATAGTTGGTTCCACATGGACCCTGCATTCTTATTAAGTATCACCGTCGAAGGATGGCCCGTCCTAGAGACCATGCATCCTGTACCCATTCTCCACCACCACCTCAGCCGTCGCCACATTGGAACCTTGGATTACCCTATTATAGTGGTACCAGTGAGAATGGTCACCCAAGGGCATCAGCATGTAGTGTGCCCTAGTCTTTTAACTATCAAACCTCCCCTTCAGTGTGAAATCACTGCCAAACTTTACCATCAAACGGACACAAAGGTCGCTGAAGCTAGGAGGTTCATCAAACAATTCCAATTCTTCTTCCATATCATCAAACATACCATCTTCTCTGTGAACACTTCCTCCTTCAAAAACTCGGACACAACAATCCATCTACAAAAACATTTGAGAAAACTTCGTCAAGTCTTCGAAATCGTCGTGCCTACTAACTAATCTAGTATTAATACCTATACTAACTACACCTATACCAAATAACTATACTAAGTAAACTAATATTAATACATATACCAACAATTCTAACTAACTATATGTCCTAACGACGCTAATCTTAATACATATACTAACTATACTAAGTAACTTTACTAACTATACCTATCTAGCTAATAATAAAACTAACCATTAATAACTTAACTTTACTAACTTCACTAAATGACTTTACTGAGTAATTATATAAATCACTATCCAGTCAAACTAAATTTGAATCCTAACCCTAGCTAATAAAAATTCGATTGAAGCAACAAATGCATAAGAGCATTACCTTGACAAATAAGAGGGGAAGATTGGAGCTCACCCCAATCCACCAAACGAAACGAGATGGCCGCCGGCAGTTATCACACCCCAAAATTTCTGATTTTGGGTTATGCATAGAAAACACTAAATAAAATGAAAGGTTTTAATATTTGGATAAAATTTACCAAGTTTAGTTTGAGCTAGCCCAAATTTAGTTGTAGGAAAAATGTGAATTTTCAAAGTTTTTCAATTTTGACGGGCATTTGGATGATGGGATGTTTGCCTGTTGCTTGACTTGGTGTTATGAGTGAGTAAAATTTTCAAAATGCGTTTAGTAAGTCGTTTATCTGTCTCTGGTTTGTCTATGTCTTTTCCTATAATCAAATTCTTGCTTTCTCAATCCAAATGTTTTCACTAGGATTTTCTCAAGATCCTCTTCTTCTGCTCCAAATCATTCCTTTGAGTTCATCATCCATCAACCTATCTCTAAAAACTTTCTGAAAATTATTTCAGCTTTTTCTTAAACTTTTTCCCACTTTTCTGCGACCATAATCTAATTTATAGATGCTCCAAAATAATTATCTTATCATGAGCCCCAAATATTTTATTTGAGTTCTTCATCCTTCAATCTATCTCCAGGATTTTTCTAGGGATTTTTCTAAGCTTCGTAACATTTTTTGTGATATAAATGGTAATTCTAGACTTTCTAGAATTATTTTTATTTTGTGAAACTGATTAATTTTGAAATTTGGAAAATGCATGCCCAATTTTTCATAGTCCCTCGAAGCCCATGTGCAATAATCCTCATAAATCCTAAAAGCCCATGTCTTTATTTACTAATGGGCTCTAATGTTTATTTAGGCCCATTAGTGCAGTTGGATGGTGCAACGTCAATTAGTACCAAATCGCTAGTTCAGGTGGACGTGGGGAGTTTTTCTCCCTATATATATATATATATATATATATATATATATATATATATATATATATATATATATATATATATATATATATATATACCAACCCCTTAGGCAAAGCACATCAAAATATCGTAAGGGGAGCTCCTAGTTTGGGAAATCCCTCGTGTAGTAAATTAGATTTTTCGATTTTTCTCCTCCACTTGCCGCCATCCACCGGTCCGCCGCCGCCCCGGCCTGCCTGCCTGCCCTGTTCTCGAAGCCCTAGCAATCACCATCACCGTCGTCACGAAGTCAAGAGTCGCCGCCACCGATCTTGGCTCTGCGTTTCTGCCCATCCATCAGAGCTCCGCCGCATGCCACCATCGCCTCGTTACTTCTCGAACGTCCCAGCCACGCCGTGAGGAGCGAGCTGACGCAACGCTGCCTCACGCCAGAGAAGGCCATTGTGCATGTGAGCAACGGATCGAGAGCAAGCCTTCATGCATGCGAGGAAGACCACCAAGTTGTTGCCGTTTTGCACATGCACGTACAAGTCAGCGATTAAGCGCTACAAAGCCAGCAGAGTATGTGCACAATCCATCCTGCACGTCGATCTCCTATATCCCTTCGATCTATTTATTTTTATGCTTAATCGTGTTCCTTCCTTTTGTCAACCAACTTCACTGCATCTCATGCAGCTGCAAATCGATCGTCCTGTCTTTGCTACTAGCAAGCTACATCGTGCAGCATGCAAACAAGCACCCTGTTGAATAGTTGAAGGTCAGCCGCTCACACATGTCAATTTGAATTTGTTAGTTAATTTGATTAATGTACAGGTAACGAGTTTTCTAATTTAAAGCAATATAGGTGTTACACTTCCATATTTTATACATACATATTAATATGATTAATTACTAACCTAAATATATTTTTAAATTGTAAGTTTGCTTAGTTTAAACACGTATATACAATTCGATCAGATGCTCACACATGTCAATTTGAATTTGTTAGTTAAAGTTATCAGTATAAATGATGTTGAACTATTTATAATAAATAAAATATAACTAGTTTTAACCGTATCTTTTTAAACTGAATTATATAACTTCTCTAATCTAAATTAATTACCTCACTTGATTTTGTTTAATTAAAACAAGCATGTAGGCTTCTCTTTTATAAAATATGAACTTCCGGTAGACGTTTCTTTCAAACGGTAGTTCGACGTCTTTTGCATTCTTGTGACGGTAGCAACTAGCTCTCTTTTAGTACGTTGTTTTGTATCATGTGGTGTACTGTTCTTAGTTGCTTTTATTGTTGTTTGTATGTTTGCCTATGCGTGGTGCTTGCTACGAGTAGAACGAGAACCGGTTGTGAGCGCTGAAGATCAGAAAGTGATGACCAGAAGCAAAGTATGAGGAAAATATGAGCAAGAGTAAAAGGCAAGTATAGCACCTATTCACTATTAATCATTTAAATCATACTGCATCTGTCTACCTTGACTACCACTAAGGATTTCCTAGTACTTTGTTATCTTGTACCTTGATTCCTAATTGTTTATGCATTTGGGTAGTATGATCCTAGAGCTCAATTAAAGACCATGGTCTTGTAACTTGACTAATGGTATATGTAATAAACACTAACAGATGCTTTTTAGCAACATGGCTCAAGAGGGCTTGAGTATTGGGCTATTATTATGTTGCTCTAGATTCCTCTCCCTAAGGACTTATCTGTAAGTGGTCACCAGGACTTATAGTACAACTATGAGTGCTACATGGCTCTGGCTTTAGTTAAGTATGAGGACCTTTTTTAGCTCATAGTAGCTTACCGAAAGGTGCAAGAGGGGCTCCGATTGGTTTGATCCAGCGGCCTGCCAAGGGAGTGCACTTTGGTTTCATTATCTTTTTGTTAGTCACACCTTGGGGGAGGGATCTTAGTAGTTGATGGGGAATCCTTAGCGGGCTACACTTGTTAGACAAACCTTTGAAAGGCTTTATAGTGAACCCTGCCGATCTCCCTTGGTAGTGGGTCAAGAGGCTGATCACCTCAGACGAAAGGGTAAATCACGGCTCATGGGTAAAGATGTACAACCTTTGTAGTGTGTAAAACTGTTATAACAGCCGTGCTCACGGTCACGAGCAGCCTTGGAACTCTTACAGAATAGACGATCATTAATTGTTAATTGTTTATGCTATTTCATTATTCATGATTACCGGATTATGTGTTTACGTGGGCTTGTGATAAACTTGTTGCTACTCAATTGCTTAAAATTATGACTCACTAAAATCTAATCACAATAAACCAATGTCAATCTTTTGAGCCTCAAAAACCCCATATTATATTTGTTGAGTGCGACATGTGCTCACCCTTGCTATTTCCCCACACCCCCAGACTCTAGTAAAAGTTGCTCAGAAGATTGATGGAGTTACGGAGGAGTTCCTAGAAGACTGATAGAAGTGCTAGGCATATGTTACTCCCAGTCAGCCATCCCTATGAAGGATGGAGCCTGAAGATTAGCTACCGTTCCGCGATACTCTAATGTAAGTATTAAATATGAGTATATTTCGTTATATAATAAAGCATTGTCTCTTGATACAATTGTAATTTGTCGCTATATGTGTGATTTGACTTCCTAGGCATACATATAGTTAGTACTCAGTTTTGCCTTTAAAACTGAGTGTGACAGCGGTGAGCTTGTTCTGGCGGCTGGCGGCGGGCTGCTTTTAATGCCCATAGTTGGTGCACGGGAACGACATGGGGTGACAGGGGAGGGAGAGGAGAGAGGATGGGGACATAGGAAGGCGGCGCAGAAGTGGGGATAGAGGGAGGGCGCACGACAGTGGGGAGAGAGGGAGGGGTGGCGCGGCAGTGGGGAGTGAGGGAGGGCGGCGGCGGGTACGGCGATGGGCGCAGGGCGGCTCAAGGCGCGGCTCCCTCTTGAACCGGTTCAAAATGGGCTGAGTGAGAGAGAGAGAGAGAGGAAGGGAAGGGAGGCCGGGCCGTAGGCCTGTACAAGGGGCTGCCGCACCGTGATGCGTGGCGCGGCAGCCCCGCGCCATGATCCAATCGGCGGGTCTCCTCCAGCCCCTACCTGTGTCGTCTAGAGTCTGGAGTGACATCGCCATGGATTTCATGGAGGGCTTTCCACGGGTCGACAGGAAGTCAGTCATCCTGACAATCGTCGATTGCTTCTCCAAGATGGCTCACTTTGTGGCCTTGAGCCACCCATACTCCGCACAGTCTGTTGCCTGGCCTTTCTTTGACAACATCGTCTGGCTTCATGGTTTCCTGTGGTCGATTGTGAGTGACCTCGACACGGTCTTTACCAGCCACTTTTGGGAGGAATTATTTAAGCTTGCTGGCGTCCAGCTCCTGCGCAGTTCGGCCTTCCACCCACAGACGGACGGCCAGTCCGATGTCACTAACCGCATCATCATCATGTACCTGCGGTGCCTTGCTGGTGATCGTCCTCGCTCTTGGCTGCAGTGGCTTCTGTGGGCAGAGTTCTGCTTCAACAGTTCGTACCAGTCTGCTCTTCAGGACACGCCATTTGAGGTGGTCTACGGCCGGGTGCCCCCTACTCTGATGTCTTACACCCCCGGTGCGGATCGACAGCTGCAGGACCATGATGTCTTCCTGGCAGAAATTCGAGAGCGTCTCATCTTCGCCCAAGACACTATGAGGGAGCACCAGAACAAGAAGCTCCGTCATGTGGAGTTCTCTGTTAGTGATTGGGTGCTGCTTTGTCTACACCAGCAGACGGCTCTGGGCATCACAGCCGCTTCCCCCTCCAAGCTTGGGCCACGCTACTTTGGCCCTTATCAGGTTGTTGAGCGACTTGGTGCTGTCGCTTACCGCCTGCAGCTTCCACCCAAGGCGCGCATACATGATGTATTCCACGTCGCCTTGCTCAAGAAATATGAAGGTGATCCGCCTACTGCTATTATGTTGTTGCCGGCCATTCTTCGTGGGTGGGTGGTTCCTACTCCTTCACAAGTGGTCTAGGCTTGCCTCAACCGCGGCCGCTGGGTGCTCTTGTTGCAGTGGGACGGTTGTTCTGCTGCTGATGCCACTTGGGAACCCCTCGCTGACTTCAAGGAGCGCTATCCATTGTTTCAGCTCGCGGATGAGCTGTTTTATGGGGAGGGAAATATTGTAGACTCCTTTGTGGGCCGGCAATATTGGCACCGGGCTAGGAGGGCCACAACCAACAGCAGTGGCTGAGGCATCAGTTAGGTTTAGAAGAGAATAAGGAGGGAGGATTTTTAGGATCTGATGGTTATTTGTTAGGAAGTGCACCTAGACTATAAAGGAGGCACTTAGTGAATGTAATCAGTTTTATTGAAGAAGCATAGAAGCTCCGAGCGGGTGGGGTTCCTCATGGCTGCGCACGGTTCAGCCGCTGCCGCTGGCGATCTAACCACCACGCCATTGCCTCGCTACCCTCTCTGTTCCAATTCCCAGTCTAGGCTGCTTCTCCAATCTCCTCTGCGTTCTCCATGGCGGCCACGCCGTATCAGCTTATGCTTGCGTTCATGTTCCTTTAGTCGCAAAGATTTCCATGATGTAATACCTTATATCTAGCGGTAGTAGCCTTAGGACTTCCTGCTTTATGGCAGTGGCAGCTGACTGGGCTGGTCAAACGGTTTTGTATCAAACTCTATTCCTCTAAATGAAACACGTGCTTCGCACGTTCTCGGAATAAAATGTTGAGAGTACAAAGTTTATTTATAATATGATACTAGAAAGTTTTTAAATTATTAAGAAGTTTTTTTTTAATTCAGCTACTAGTTGATGGTCAGCCGAGAAAATATAAGATATGCATGCAGACATGTAAGAGCAACTCTAGCACGAGCCATCAAATTAGGGTCCCTACTTTTGATTCGAGGGCCCCTTTTTTGGGGGGCTTGATCTTTTTTTTTGTCTCTGCTCCAACAGAAGCCCTCAAATCCTCTTGATAGACACTGACAATCAGGACCCACTCCTCTACCTATCCGAGCTATCTCAGCATAGAGGGAGGGGAGGAGCTAGCTAGGGGAGCCGCTCGTTGCAGTCTTGACGGGATTCCCATCAAGGGACTGCTAGGGAAGTCACTGGCTGAGGGAGTGGCCTCGCCTGGGGAGCCGCTTGTCAAGGGAGCGGCCTCACTGGGGAGGCGCTAGCCGAGCGCACTTGACGAGAGTCAAATATAGGGGTATATTAAGTCCACAGGAGAGAAGCTCCAGACCGATAGATCCCTCAACCGATCTCTCGAGGGCTATACCCATCGGGTACACTCGTGCGCACCCTCTGGACAGGAGTTAGGCAGAGACCCAGCACACCCATGGCCACTGCTCAGGGCTCAGAGGCTCGCCTAGGCCCAAGGCTCCTGAGTGATGGCAGCCCAAGCCTAACTCCAGCCCAGCACCAATCCAAGCCAGTGCTCGAGTAGAGAACGGACCTCTCGAGCGGCGACCAATCTGTTGGGCACACAAGGCCCTAGCAGGTATGGAGACTCCACGGCACCAGACCATTCAACGGGCGATTAGTGTGACACAACAAGATAAGCAACTTCACCAACTCTAGGGGCGCAGGGCTCCTAGGCCCAATCATTAGCCCCCGAGCTAGGGCTCCTTCATAGCCAAGGAGGCCTCGAGAAGGTTCACCCAGTGGAGGTCAGATTGCAGTAGACAACCCCTGATGGTCAAGTGTCTGGGACATCATCAATGTTAGGCGGTGGCCGTAGCTCCTCTGACTCCATGACAAAACCAAGGTCCATCCACGCCACGACAGCACCCTCCTGCACCTGGCACATGAAGACCATAGTCCAAAGCCCCCAAACTGACTTGTACTCAACCTTCCTCACAATATAAGGGGATGGTCAGCTCCCATAGAGGGGGGGGGGGGGCTGAGCTAGGAGATTTTAGCCAAAGAGGGCAATTGATTTGACATTTAGAGGCCGATTGGACAATAGAACCATTGGCTAGATAGCAACCGAAAGGAATAGAAGATGTTCATCCCTCGGCAACCTAGGAAGAGAGATGGCCGGTCCCTTACTTGCTAGGAAGATACCCCACTACCGACAAACCATATTATAACACCAAGTGATTCCCTGCCAAGCTATCATTCCCCTCTATTGTACCCTCCCCCCCAATTTGGGTGCTCCTGAACAGGAAGAACACCTCACTGCTAGACGAAGGGCCCCAACAGCCTTAACTAGGATAAACCATTGTGTCTCCCTTGTGTTTTTGAGTACCAAGCCACCAGAGACCCACACTTCCGACATCCAATGAACAACCACGATGCTTTCTGCAGTTACGAAGCTATGATAGCATCGCTCACTGTGGGCACCGCTGGCCTAGGGAGGAGCTTGCCGCGTCTCACCGCTCACCTGAGGAGGAGCTCATTGTGGCCTCGCCGCTCACCATGGCCTCATTGGGGGAGCCACCCGTTGGGAAGGAGAAGCCAGGGATAGGTGCTCATCTAGGTGAGAAGCCAGGGAGTGAGGCGCGTGCCATCGAGGCTTATCTAGGAGGATAAGGAAAAGCCACTCACGTGAGACCAAATCGGCCAACCGACGGATGGGTGCCGAGTGGAGCGCCCTTGGGAATGAGGATGAAGCATGAGATTTAAGGGCCACCAAAATTTGCGGTGTGTTTTTGGATGCAAGCCTGCAACCCTTAAAATTTAGTTTGGGGCTTGAATAGGGTCCCTGCAGGAGATTCTCTAAATGACTACAACACCTACACTGTTGTTAGCTACGTCAGGTGCATAAAAGCGTGATCCACTTCATTAGCCCACGCGCTGGTAACTGAAATAGTCCACGTTCATCAACGTGTGTGTCTACGTGCGACTGTGCGATTGACAATGTCAAGCGCTCCTCGTGGCATGGCAATGCTCTTCAGTCTGGAAATATCTCGTGGGTCTAGAAAGCCTCCATGCTCTTCAGTCTTCTCTTTTGTGTCTCCCTCGCCCACAAGGCTGCATACCGTGGTTGCTTCCTCTCACCATGGTCTAGATCAGATATTCCAGAAATAAAGGTCAACATCAGATCTCCCAAGCTAACTATTCCTCTCATTTTAGGCATGCAGCTAAACATCTAGTCAGTTGAAATTATGAAGATGAGTAACAATAGCACAAGGCTAATGAATGGAGAGGCTAGTCTAGATGAAATGAAACATGAGAGTATGCATGCAACCATGCAGTGAAACACAAGGTCATCATTTGGAAGTCCATGCAGAGAGGGGGGGAGGGCAGAGCCAAGGATGATCCCGACGTGGCTCCGCTAGTGCTCACGACACATCCTCAAACTGATCGAAGATAATCTAGAAGTTTTCGAAAGAAGTAAAAAACATCCAACCATTAATTCTAATTTGGGATGGGCGTTACTAGTGCCCAGACGTCCGGACGGATGACCGCGGCTGCTTGTTTCCCGCCTGTAGCAATCAGACGGTGTGGACCTCAGCTTGCCCCGGGGCCACTACGCGAGCATCGCACCGCCATTGGCCCACCTGGGGCCACCACCTCTGCGGGCACATTTGCGTGCTCGTCGGGTACGGTTTCCTGCTAAGTTTGAACTACCACGGTGAGATGGAGGGAGGGAAAGGGATGGGAGGGAGAGGAGAGGGTGAGGCACGCCGTGTGAGGAAGGCGTAAGGTAGGAGCTAAAGCCCCATGGTAGGCCGCTGTCCGCCAGCCACCGGCGTCATTACCACATGTGCAACACCTGATCTACTTTTGAAACATCTAGATGTAGCATTTGTATTATATATCTGAAGACAGATGAAACACTTGAAACATGCATCTGAAACACTTGCAAAAAACACTTGAAAACCTTTGCAACACGTATGCAACAGCCAGATAAAAATTTGCAACATATGTGTGAAACATATGTAATGTCACATCCCGATCTATTTTTGCAACATCCATATAAAACCATTGCAACATACCTCTAAAACAACTAAAACACTTGAAACATACGCTTGCAACACGTGCTTTCAACATAATGTCACCTTGTTACTTGGTTGAATGGAGCTCGTCCTTATGGGAGCTCAACACTGGTGCGGAGCTTGATGCCAAGAAGTGCTCAGAGGTCACCGCTGTGGAGCTCATTGGTGGCACGGACCTCGGCAGTAGCCGCGGGAGGCGGATGGAGCGCGGCCACGAAGGGAGGCGTGAGTACGGATGGCGGGTGGGCAGTGTGGGTGAGGACAGCGCCGACGAGCGGCGCAGGCAGAGTCTGTCCCATGAGCGGGCGAGCAAATTCCATCCCGTGATGGTGGGCGGCTCCGGCAAGTGGTGCAGGTAGAGCCCGTCCCAAGGGGGGCGGCACGGGTGAGCGGAGTCATCTTGCGAGTGGGGGCGCACAGTGTAGAGAGGGCGTGCGATGCGGGCTGGGTCCGTGAATGAGTTGATGAGGATGGGTCTATGAAAGAGTGGATGAGGCTTGTCCGGATGGGAGTCATAGGACGGACGCACGGATACAAGCATTACTTATTTGGGATATTCTAATCATTGTTGCCAATAAATGTTATATTATGTTTTGTCAAACTTACCCACATCTTCCTTTGTGGAAACAATGTAAAGTAACACTATTGACGGTAGTTAACATTCATCACAAACCATCAATATAACTTTCATAAATGATTAAAATGGATCACCAACATAGACTTAGGGGTTTTAACTGACAAATTCCACGGGTTTTGATGAATTTGTGTTCTTAGCAGGATTTAATCAGAAAACCGCCAAGGAGTGCCTATTCGTCAAAGGAAATTGTGTAATTCCATAGGATAAACAACGTGGGAAGACTCTAGAAGACTCCAAGAGGCTCTCCACCGAAGCGAAGCCTGAGCCACTGACAAGTGGGGCTTGCCGGTCCCACATGTAGGCCGACCGGTCCTTGGGCCGACCAATCAGCCTCTAGCTTCCTACGTCGGTTCTCCACCGCCTCCTAGATTGCATCTACGTCGTTTATTCGAGTCGGTTTGATCCGAGGGCTCAGAATCAACGCTTAGGACTATATATACCTACCTGTGCCCCCCCCCTCTCTAGGGCATATGCCATGCATTTGATCTTGAGAGCCTAAGGGCCAGAAACCCTAATTCATATTTTCACCAGGATCAGAGCTAGCAATCAAGAGAAGATTAGTCCTTGATGAGATCTAGTCTTGTATTAGAGATAGAGAGATAGAGTGAGAGGGAAGAGTTTTGGAGGAGTCCCGGCCTATCGGTGGTCTCTCTATGTCTTGTACCCTGGCAGAATCAAGTACTTGAGCTTGTTTCTGAGATTTCTCTACTAATCGACTTCTAATTCAAGTAAGCATCTTATTCATATTGTTCTTTAGGTTTCGACTCTCTTTTGAGTACTTTAATCCTTGTAGCTCCTAGGTTAAAGTAGTATTCATAGTGTAATCGCCGTGATCGGTGGTAGCTCTCAAGGGTGACTCTTATAGCCTCGTTGAATCCTTTGTAGTCCACCTCCCGTTAGTAGGCCTAGCAGGACATTGTTGCTATAGAAACATACTCTGCCTGTGTTTTCACTACAAGGATTCACCTCTAATGCCACGCCACACGATTGCAACACCACTAATTTGGTTGCGGTAGGGGGGTTGTTTCGCAACTTTTTCGTAAAATAGTTGCAATATGTGCCTATAATGCAACGGAATAAATGTGTTGTAATATGTGTGGTTTGTCGTTGCAATAGGAGTGTGTTACTGCAACCATTTTAGAATTGTGTTGCAATTAGTTGGCGTTATTGCCATGGTGCTTTGGAGTTGCATTAGTATTGATTTTTGTTGCAATTACTTGGTGTTATTGCAACAATATTGGATTTGGTTGCTTTTGCTTGTAACTATTGCCATGGTTATTCTGGGTTGCAATAATCTTCAGTGGTGTTGCAATTGCTAGCTGGTTACTGCAACAAGAATTCTAAAATGGTTGCAGTAGCATGTTCCTATTGCAACGGTGTTTTGGGGTTATAATAATCTTCTGCGGCATTGCAATTGTTAGGTCCTTATTGCAACTACAATCCCAAATGGACATTATATCATGTTACTATTGCCATGGTTTTTTTGTGTTGCTATAGACTAATGTATTTCGTTGCAATATTTTGTTGTATGTGACACTTGTATTTCATTGGCCTTTTGCTGGCTAGGGCTTGCCAAAAACCATTTCCTAAGCCCCACGCCTAGGGGTGAAAATGGTACGGATATTTTCCGGCCGTATTCGAGACCGAATCCGTTTAGGCTTTGTTTGGCTGCACACAAATCCACTCCAATCCACATGGTTTGGGAGGGATTGAGGTGGAACTTAAACTAAATTTCACCTCAATCCCTCCCAAACCATGTGGATTGGGGTGGATTTGTGTGCAGCTAAACAAAGCCTTAGAGGGGTTTAAATCTGTTCGTATCCGAGTCCGAATATTCAACATCCAATACCGTATCCATATCCGAATACTCAAATCGCATATTTATGATGTCGATATCCAATTATATCCTATTCAACATGGTTGGCACTATCCGTATTCGAATCCAAATCTGGACAGAAATATGAAAACAAACGTAATATTAATGATATCCATCTGTATCTGATCCGTTTTCATCCCTACCCACGCCATTTCCAAAAACCCTTCGATCATATCCTGTATCGTCGATACTTCTTGTCCACATGTCGGCACACCTTAGCTAGCTTCAGGATGTCTTCTTTTTTGGGAACAAGCTTCAGGATGTCTTCATGTGTCCATAGTTACGTGGAAAAGGCCGCATGAGTGCCCTAGCTAGCTACGGGGCTTCTTTGTGTGACACAGTTATGTGTAAAAGGCTGGCGACCTAGCAACGACGAGACATCGTGTGACATGCCCCTCCTAGCCCAATGACATGTTGATGTCACTATCGTTTTTGCTCTATTTAGAAATCATTAGGTTGCATAGTTTTATTGTTGTTCAAGCATGTAGGCCAATGGTGCATTGTTATGATTACGAAATGTGTACCTGCCTTGTTGAGCTAAAATTTGGCTAACTTTGGCTATCCCTCTCTGCCTGTCACGATTACACAAAAACCACAGCCACGAACCAAAAATTGGCTAAGTCCCGCGCTGATGCTCTTTTTAAAAAAATCCCAATCTCTACCCTCCTGCTCCTTTAGTCTGCGTGCGCTCCTCGCCTCACCCAAAAATCCCTCCAACCCTAATAAATCAAAAAGATGCCTCACGATCCGTTATCCTTTCTCTCTCCAGATCCCCCGTCAGACGCCGCCCGCTTCAGACCCCCTCCATCGCCGTGATCCCGTTAGTGACCCCAACGCCACTGTTCTCTAGCCACCACCACTTCTTCCTCCTCCTGCCCGCAAGCAGCGGGGCCGGGACTGACTCCCCACGCCTCAATGCTGACCCCGCCGCCTCCAGCGGCACCTCCACATGGCTGGCCTCTGCCGTTGGCCGCTAGATGGTCTAGGCCAGAAGCAGCCAACGCCTGCACGCCGCCGGTTGCCTCCCCCGCTGCCTCTACACATTGCAAGACGAGGACGGACGCCCCCTCGATCAAACTCGAGCCCGAGGCCCTCCCCTTGTGGATCTTGCTGGTGAGGACAACATTACAATCCAGTCGATTCCAATCCCAACCTGTGAAGGCGATCTGCAAGGTAGTAGGATTGCCTTCTTTGTTTCATTCATACAGCACACATCTACAGATGGTTTGATCTCACTATTAAATCATCAAAATATATTTATTGCTTGCGTTTTACTTTACATCTGATTCGTGTTTCCTATGCATTTTGGTAGAAGCTGCTGTGTGTGGATATGGAATGAGACATGACTATAGCTCCTTTGCAATTTACAGTGGAGAAAAATCCATTCATGCTTTCAAAATAATTTTGGGTTGTTTTGGTTCTTGCGTGCTCACTAGAAAAAAGAAATTTTAGGATCTGATTCTGTAGAGTAATTTTATATATATTAGTTTATATAAAGTAGGGTGGCTTTATATATGTTGCTTTGCTTCACAAGAATCTGGTGTTTCATTGCTAACTAGGGATGTTTTATGTACTTCTGTTAGGGTTCCTATTTCTTCTTCTTTGATGCCAACTAATGTCAGATGCATGTCATATATTTCTTCAGATGAATGTAGTCCAGCCAAGTATTGATCAAATTTGTGCTCATGAATTGAATGTTAAACAAAGAGGAGAAGATAGCACATATTCATATTCAATGAGGACATTGCTCCTTAGTTGGTAAGCTCTTAATTTCTAAAAAAAATCAATGTCCTGTGTGACTGTCACTCAAAACTATGATAACGTTCTGCCTTTTAAGAGTAGAGAAATATGAAATGAGATTAGTTATTGACATTGTGATGTCCATGAGTCAAAAAATGGTAGCTAGATTGGGCAAGTAGATTTCAATTTATGAATGTCATATGTGTATTAGTTATTCTGTACTTGCTAGTTGACAGGGCCATAAAAAGTATTAAGAAGTTGGCCATTCTGGACATCTAATTCGGTACTTGCATGAATATTGGCTATGACTTTGCCGTCCACCTCTGAATATTGGCTATGACTTTGCCGTCCACCTCTGAATATTGTTACCTATTATAACTCACGGGCAACGCATGGGCTGATACTATTTTTCCTTTTAAACACGGTCTCTCTGTTATTTGCTTACTGTAACATATGGATTTGCTAACCATTTTAAGCATCTTAAATTTAGGCAATATGGAAAACACTATTTGTATTAATGTAGTTGTTGAACCAATTCTGCCATAACATGCCTGGTGATGATTTGTGCATGTTTACTGTACTGTTTTTTATGAAAAAATAGATTGATTGCTAAAGGTCGTTTAATCATTACAGTGCCAATGTTGTTTAAGCACGATTAAATTTGAAGTGCTCACAGTTGAAGTTACCATTGAGTCCATGCTTCTTGGTCATGCTGAATAATCCAAAGTTGCCATGGACATGTTTCTTGGTTTACAGTTTCATATCACTGCTTAATTATCCTATTCATATGCCAATTGAGCTTTCTTTTTATTATCAGCGAGTCCTGGAATATACATCTATCAATACTGGAACTTTATTCTCACAAAAAAATATTGCAATTTTATTAATCTTGAGAAAGTCCATGGTGGTAGCAGTAATTTGGCAATAATTTATGTGAATTGACTTGATTCCTGGCCAAAGAAAATGAATCAAGAATAGAGGTTGCAGTTCACATGTTATCAATCCTTCAGTTGCTACTTCGTTCACATACTTACTTGGTTCACATATATGCATGCCTTGTTCATTTCCCCTACCTGCCTACTTGGATCAATACTGCCCCTGTCTTGCTTTGATAAATTTATGAATTATTAGCCTTGGAACGAACTTCCTTTTGTAGTTTTCATTTGAACTTAACTTATTAGTACATGGATCCATAGAGTTCAGCTTTTGCAGACCAATGCTTGACTCAATTTTGATATACAATTATACATCAAAGGGAGTTTTAGTGACTTGAGAAGTCTAGTTTTGAACCGAAAAACAGAACTAGCAACTGAAGGATCGATAAAAAAATTATACATCAATTTTGATATACAATTATACATCAAAGGGATTTTGTTCTCTTCTCCTCACAAGATAAAAAAATTCTTTATTGCCTGTAAACGGAAAACCGACAAGCAGATTAAGGAAACAGGGAACATAAAGGACAATATGAGGTTTCAGTGTTGAAGGGGACCGTGAGGCCTAAGAGGGGGGGGGGGGGGGGGGTGAATTAGGCAACTTACAATTCTAACTCTAAACTATGGCCTCTTTTTCTACCCTAGGCAAAACATATGCAAAAGATAAACTATCCAAATATGCAACTATGGTTTTGCTAGTGTGTTGCTATCTCTACCGCAAAAGGAGTAATGTAATCAATGTAAATGCGGAAGCTAAAGAGCAAGGTAGAGATATGCAAACTCCCGTCGACGACTCCGGTATGTTTACCGAGGTATCAAGAAGCGCGCAAGCTTCCCCCTAGTCCTCGTTGGAGCCCCTCGCAAGGAATCCCTCGCAAGGGCTAAGCTCCCTGTCGGGTAACTCCGTGGATAGCCTCGGGCCTTCCCCACGTGCAAGTGGGTCTCCGACGTGCCTTCCGGCAAGCCTCTCGCGGATGCTCCCCGCCGTCTTCACTATCAAGCCTCCGGCCGAAACGCTGCGGGCCTTGTTCCCTCTGGTACACGGTGGCGGCCACACCACAAACACGGTTGGTGTGATCTCGCAAGACTACAAGCCCCTCCGATGTACAACAATGGTGCGTGCAAGCACCGAGTGGTAAGAGGTATGCAAACCTCACTAAACACTTGGCCTCAACCTAGAGCATGCGCATAAGCGGTGGTCTAATCAACCTAAGCACTTCGCAAAGCACCTACGCTAATCACCTAATGAAACACTAAGCACTATGCAAGTGGAGATCACTAAAATGGTGTATCAACACCCTAGATATGTTTCCTTAGCTCCACTCATACCAAATGGCCGGTTGGGGGTTGTATTTATAAGCCCCACTGAGAAAGTAGCTGTTGGGGACGAAATCCCTCTTTTCCGCTACTGACCGGACGCTGGAGTCGTCCTGATCGAATGCGTCCGGTCGTCCCAACTGTTGGATCCGCGAACGACTGATCGGACGCTGCCAGCGTCCGGTCACTTGCCACCGGAAGCATCCGGTCGCAAGTTCGCTGCTCTGGAATCTCTCTGTACTCGATCGGACGCTGCTGTCCTGTGTCCGGTCGGTTTGCCGCCAGCGTCCGGTCCAGCGTCCGGTTGCTGCTGCTGTTGCCGAGCCTCTGATCGGAGCATCCGGTCGCTACTGTGAGCTTGTTTCTTCGCGATCTTGCGTGCGGCTTGGTTCCTATCTTCATGCTTGGACTTTGCTTGATATCTTGGGTCTTCTCTTGTGCTCCTAAGGTCTTGCTTGAGGTGTTGATCATCGGATCATCACATCGCCTTTGTCCAAGTCACGTCTTGCATCCTATTGAACTACAAAACACTCACTTACAAATTCATTAGTCCAATTTGGTTGTGTTGGTCATCAAGAACCAAAATCCAAAGTAAATGGGCCTAGGGTCCATTTTCCTTACAATCTCCCCCTTTTTGGTCATTGATGACAACACGACCAAAGCAAGCAAATAATAAAATTTTGAAATTTAAAAACTACCTACTTGCTAGGATGCAATGCAAGGGGCAAGATTATATGATGCTAAAAGATACTACTTGTAAGACTATATAAAAACTTATCTTGCCCTTGCAAATGTCCCATGTGGTATTATGGATTTAAGCCTTGCTTCCTACAAATTCTCCCCATTACATAGGCTAATCCATAATCCACTACCCTCCCTTTCTCGGACCATTACTACAAATTAATGTTTGCTTTTGGTCCTCTAAATTCTCCCCCTTTGCAATCAAACACCAAAAAGGAAGACATTAGTAGCACAAGGGAGGGTCAAACCTTGTGATCTTTTGTGGGTAGAGTGAAATAGATCACAAAATTTGACTCTCACATTATATAGACTAAGCTCCCCCTAAATATATGCATACATATGGTAGAAGACAAAGCATATGCATAATTGGCAAATTTTTGCTCAAGGGAATTTAATCTATATAATGCATGGAGAAAGCATATAAATATCAAAATGAAATCAACATGATGATATCGGTTTAGAAATACCATATGTGGAAACCAATTTGATTTCTACCACTTGCAATAGGTGGTGGATATTTGAAGTATGATGCTTAACTCCGGGGACTCAATTTTCCTTGCAATGAGACTACTACACACATGATAAGCTTGAAAAAGGTGTTAGTCTCAAGGCATCCAACTTGTAGAGTAACCTCCCCCTAAATTTGTGCACACAAGTATGGAATATTTGTAGAAAACATGCACATTGATTTTAGAATAAAAAATACTACTTGAAAGATGACATCACATGAATGTGAGGGTCATTTTCGAAGGCAATATTCGGGAGAAATTATCTACAATTTGGACTTTGGCACATATTAGATGAACAATTGAAGGACAAGATATATGCCGTGCTCCTAATTTTAAACCATGTAGGTTTGCTCCAAGGGTTAAGAATGAAACCGAGCAAGCCTACCATATGATATACCTAGTGTATGCATGACAAAAGATATAAGAATTCAAATGCAAACCTAGGCATGAAGAGTAACTAGATGCTAAGAGATACTAATTGTAGGAAATCTAAATCTAATACCAATTGAAGTAAATTGAATCTAATTACCTAACATGGGAAGGGGAATTTGGGTCCATAGTATTCACTAACCCACTTGGTAATAACTTTGTCCATAATGATGCACCCCATGAAATGCATCCATACTTTGCCAAGTCTCCAAATTCCCCGATGTCCATTGGACTTCTCACTTCCCTTTCGGGATACAAACCTTCTTGGTGCTCTTCATGTTGGAAATGATTTCCTTTGGCACCCAAAAGCGTTTGACCCCATTGTTGGCTTGCTTGTTCACCTTGATGGCCACCACCTTGTCATTTTTCTTTTTCTTTAACAAGTATGGAGTGGAGACCTTCTTGTCCACCTTGTTGGCGTAGGTGTTGGAGAGCTTGCTTGTTTGCTTTTTCTCTTTCTTCTTTGCTCCTCCCCCATTCTTCACCTTGCACTCATAGGACTTGTGACCTTCCTTGTGGCACACATAGCAAACCACGGTTTGTCCTTCATCAAGCTTCTTCACTCCCTTGACGGTGTTATCTTGATGAAGTTGGGCTTGCTTTGACTTGCCTTTCACTTGAGTCAAGTCCTTGGTGAGGCGAGCTACTTCTTGCTTGAGTTGCTCATTCTCCTTTGCAACCTCTTGTGTGCAAGTATCTACAACAACTTTCTCAACACAAACTTGGTTGCACAAGGATGAGTCTAAACATAAATCGTTACAGGAAGTAGAGGCATCCTTTTTAGACATGTTAAAGATAGAACTTTTCTTTTTAGATGCCTTGGTGGGGTTTGAACTAACGGCTTCACGATTAGCAACTTTATTTGTGAGCTCATCACAATGTTTGCACATGGTTTCCATTTTAGCAAGCAAACTTTTATAAGCATCTTGTGAGCTAGCTAACTTTTCTTTTAATTTTTCATTTTTCTTTACAAGTTGCTCATCATTGATTGTGCATGCATTTGTTGTTGCACTAGCCTTAAGTTGCTCAATTTTAGTAGATAGTTCAACATTGAGATTAGCAAAGTTCTCATATCGTTCAAGCAAAGTTTTGTATGCTTCTTGTGAACTATTTAGCTTTTCTTTTAATTTTTCAAGCTTCTTTTGTTGACTAGTGCAAACTTTAGGATAATTAAGATTTTGTTGCACAATTTCATCATAAGAAGGCATTTCATCATCACTATCACTCTCACTAGAGGATGAGCTTTCGTTACCTCGTGCCATAAGGCACACACGAGAAGAGCTTGATGATGAGTGCTTGTGGCCTCGCCTCTCACTACTACACAAACTTTACTGGAGGCGGGCGTTTTTGATTTTCCGCGGCGGGCAAAGCCGTCCGCCGCGGCCTAGAGGCCACGGTAAATCGTTGCTTAACCGCGGCGGGCGGCTTTGCCCGCCGCGGTTAATCGATTTACCGCGGCGGGCGGTGTAACGTGCCCGCCGCGGTAAATATACTTTTACCACGGCGGTCATGTTGCACCGCCCGTCGCGGTTGTCCGCCGCGGTTATGTTCATTAGCCATGGCGGGCATTATTATTTGCCCGCCTCGGTAAATTATTTCCTGAATTAAAAAAATACAGCAGGCATATAAATTCAAATTCAAATTCAAATTCAAATCACATCCAGATTTCACAGATTAAACTTAAAAAGTATGCAGGCATTACACATGAGATAATATACATATATATACATTCACTTAGTCGTTCTTATCATCGTTAATTCATTACATTTACATATTAAAGTCGTTATACATGCCCTAAGGAGTAATCCTGCGGACGCATCATCGTGGGCCATTTCCTCAGCCTCTCGTACTTTGGTAAAATCGCTAGCTGGCTGTTCTCATTGAAGAACGTGCTCCCTTCAAGCACGCATTTATCTAAGACAAACTTACATATGTCCGCCTTTGTCTGCTTGAAGGAGTGTTGGGTGCTCTGCACGTCTCTCCACCAGTTCAATCCATTCTTGAGCACCCTCCAACTGCTGCTGTACTGCTTGCACTCCCTCAGGTACTCACAGACGTAGAAGCCACAGGTTTGTGATCCTACCGGTTGTTTGGCACACTGCATGATCGATACACAAGCATTAGAATACAGGCATTAGAACGCTTATGAACAGAAAGCACAATTAAACCTTTCAAATACTTACCGGAAAGTTGCGTCTGATTTTGATGCGGTTCTTATGCTTAGCCTTAAAATTCTCTGTTCTTCGATCATAGCATTCAGGATCCTTCACGTACTCCTTATAAGCGCTATACGAAATGTACTAGTATTAGGCAGGGCATTAGAACGCATATGAGAAGACAGTTCAGTCACTTACACTCTGAGGCAATCTTCAAAGGCCTTGTACCCTTTTAAGTTTGGCATTCTCAACGAATCAAATACGCAGGCCCTGCCATCCTGAGGGTAGATGATAAATGCAACCCAGTGACCCTCGAGGCCTTGGCTGCGCCATTGAAACAAAATACAGGTTATGACGAGAAATAATAATACTAGCTAGCTACCCACTTATCTCTACAGGCATGTCTTCGACTTACCCAAAGTGGTAGGCAGCTACGATACACCCATTTCTCCTGATCTTCTTCATTGCTCCTAGTATGTACCTTGAAATGTTCAACTTCTCATTGTCCATTAGTTTCTTCCTGTGCGCCTCTCTCTGTCGCTTGGTCAAGTCTTTCATGGTTGGATGATTGTCATCTAGGTGGTAACCAATGATGACTCTTTGAGCAATATGCATTGGAGATAGATAGATAACATCAAGTTTTAGTTCCTTGGATATATAGGCCATCAACCTGCAAGGACAAGCCATCGTGGCATATATAAGTAGTCTTGACCGATTCAAAGGCAGGTGATATGTGAAACTCGCAATTCATCACTTACATAGAGAACAAGGTGACTTGGGCGATGTCAAGGTCTTGTTCCTGTAGTAGTCTGTACATGTCGTGGAAGTCCACGGGGAGTTCTACATCATTGCCGGGCAAGTGGAAGTACTCCGCCACAACCTTGACTAGAAAACCATGCAGTCCAGCTTTTGCCGCTTCCATGTACCAGAGATGAAACCTCCTTGTCTCCCACCTTTCCTCGTCGACGAGCTGGGCCTTGGTTATCATGAACTTCCCATGCTCGTAATGGCCAGGGCAGTCATCCGATTCAGGAAATAGATGGAAAGGTGATCTCGACCTGGGATAGAAATGTTAGTACCATATTATGGCAAAGAAAAGTTATTAGCAAATTATGCTCGCCGCTACCATACCTTTCAAACTCAAGTGAGTATGTGAGATGCCCTTGGTTGCCTTTAGTCTTCGCTGGCGGTGGAGGACAGTGGCTTGTGCTCGTAATGGCAGCAGGCGATGTCTTTGCCCCCGGTTCCTCCGTGCCTCCCGGTCCTTTGCTTGTGCCCTTGGATGGACTGTCGGGAGGTGGAGGTGGACTTGTTGTTGGAGGAGGAGAATGAGGGTGAGGGCTTGTGCCTCGGGGTGACTTCCTTCCCTTGTCATCCCCGCCATTGCCTTCGTCATCGCCGTCGCCGTGATCCGGATCATCGGGGGGACAAGATCCGGCAACGGATGGTTGTGATGCTAGTGTCGCCATCGGCGTAGAAGTCGGTGTCGAGAGAATGATCTCTATGTCGTCCTTGTTCCATAGGACTTCGGAACCAATGGCAGCTCCAAGGATTGTTACCCCTTGTGCAGTTGGATATTCCATTTCAAATTCTTCGTATTGGGTCGCATACCATGTAAGTATCACGGCAGCATAGTTGGCAGGGATCTGGTCTTGGTTGAAATCTTTGATATCTTCTTTGGGGTGCATGTAACCCTCACCCACGGTCAACTTTTTCGCCCTGCCGAAAGGGATGTTGAGGTGGACGTGCATGGGTTGCCGGATGTCGTTGACGGGGTGCCTTGGGCGATCCTCGATCATCGGCAGTGGCTGCCCTTGTGTCTGCCCTTGTGGAACTTGAGGCACGGCCACGCCAGCCTGGCGAAGCATCTGTGACCTCATCGACACCATATCTGGGTCATTGCTTGTGAAGGCTTCTTTTATGGACCGACTGATCATTTCGGCCATGCATTGATCATAGCCCTTCTGAAAGATGCCCTCCTTGTACCTCTGCCTTGACCGGTATGTGGCAGCGTCGGATTGCCATGACTCCACTGAGTTCCAGCTCATCTTCGACGACATGCCACAGACGCGGCCACAGTGCTCGGGGGTTCCCAGCGCTAGGGTCAGCAAGTCCTGGCCCCTGCGAACCTCGAAGCTGTCCTTGGATTTAGCGGCCTCGATGAGAGCCCTCTCCACCTCCTCGAACTTGGGCTCATTGAACTTGCTCGCGCCCTCCTTGAGCTTCTTCGGCTTGCGGGCATAGATGAAGTCCTTAGCCCTCAAGTCTACACCGTCGTACGGATCGGGAAGCCTGGCGGCAGCTCTAGCCCTTTCTTCCTCCCACCACTGGGGCCTCTTACCAGCAAACCCAGTCATGCCCAAGTGGTGGGGGTGCAGGTTCTTCTTTGCGAGTGCGCTGAACTTGGCGCTCTTTGCCTTTGCTTCTTCTATTGTTCTTTGTTTGCAGAACTCTTCCCAGTGATGTTCCTTCACCATAGTGTATTTGACACAGGGTGAGTTGCCTAGCTTCAGGTAGTACCTGGTCAGCATGGACTTGAAGTTTCTAAAGGCTCTTCCTGCCACGTGCATGACCCACTCCCTACACTTGTTCAGATCGGCGTCCTCGGGATAATGGAAGCTCCTCATCACCTCACCCCAGATATGTGTCTTGTAGTCGACCGGGACATTGTTCCACTCCTCCCAAGTGATCTCCACCTTGTCCTTGACTATACATACCACCTGGTTGCTGAACTTGGCAAGGACCGTGGGTGGTGACAATAGGTTTCCCTCTGGTCCCACCTCATGGATCACATGGACTTCGCCGTGGATTTCCCTCCGGTGCCTCCCGTGTTCCCCCCTTCTTAGCTTTGTCCTCTGACCACTAGACTTGCCTGAAGTGGTTGGAGATGGAGCGGGGGGTTCTTTGTCACTGACTTGTTCCTCCTCGAAATTCAATTCTCGAGGCACCACCGGCATCTGTTCAGGGTTTGGAGACCGTGCACTTTCAACTTCGTCGTCCCTCGGTTGGTAGGTCGGATCATCTTCGTCCTCTGTACGACGTTTCTTTGTTGGCCTCGGGGTCACAGACACTTGGCTCTCAAGGCTAGTTGATGATGATGCACTAGGGGTAGGGTCGCGCCATTCGCTTATCGGTTCCTCCGCCATTGGAAAGCTACAATGAATACATATTTCAGTTGTATAGACACAGTTATAGAGTAGTAAAGTAGAGTAGTACTAGAGTAGTAAAGTAGTAGTAGTTGGCTCAGATTTGCCCCATTGTCATCCTAGTTTAGCGGGGGCACTCGATCATCATCGCCACTGCCTCAGCATAAAAGGGTTCACATCATTGCATATGCCACTGCCTCAGCAATAAGTTTAAAAGTTCATCATTGCATATGCCAAAAAAGGAACCAGCCCCATTAAACAAAAACCTTTCACAAATCAAAAACAGGAGCAGCAGTAGTAGAATAGTAGTATAGGAGGGAGTAGAGGAGTAGAGGAGGAGGGAGTAGTAGTAGGCAGTAGTAGTAGTATACTAGTAGTATAGGAGGGAGTAGAGGAGTAGAGAAGGAGGGAGTAGTAGTAGTATACTAGTAGCATCATAGGCAGTGGCATATGCTCAGAATTTTGTCATAAATTTCTTTGGCATCATAGGCAGCAAAAAGAATTGAATTCAAATGCTACGGTTCGCCAAAAGCATCATAGATCAGTAGTATAGCAGTTCAAAATTCACCAAGTGTAGTATAGCAGTTCAGTTGAATTCAGAGTAGCAGCAGCAGTAGTAAGACAACAGTGGTAGAGAGAAATAGGTAATACAAGTACCATTTTGCATCAAGCAGTAGAGTACCAGTAAGGGGATAAGTAGTAGCTAGCCATCTCAAAAAACTTTCACAAATCAAAAAATTTGCATCAAGCTATAGAGTGTAGGCAGTAGACAGTAGAGTGTAGGTAGTAGAGTGTAGGCAGTGGATTAATGTACAGTAGAGTTAAAACCTGTTGCTCATAGAGGTCCCGTATACTATTAGGCTCGGTACCGACTGTACCACAGTGTCGATGGGGATGGCAAAGTTCACCCCAGATGAGATCCCAGATGAGGGGCATACATCAAATGGCACGGCCTGTGCTGTGAGTAAAAGGACTGCTCATATGCCCCCAGCCCGGCCATCATGGCAATTGGCAATGCCAAACTGCCAATGACAAGCAAGAGAGGCAGGCAAAGCAGCAAGCTCATGCATGTCCTTGTCCCTCCTTCCCCTTCCCTTCTCTCTAAAAATTGTACTGTAGGACTGATTGCTTTGCCTCCCTCAACAACTCTCCTCCTATCCACTCCAACTCCATGACCATACATACCAATACCATGCATGTGTTATCAGAGGAGAGGACAGTCCTACAAACGGCCTGTGCCTGTGATCTCACACAGAAAATCAAGGTTCCCCACAAACCAAGGCAAAATAGAGACTAGATCACCCAATCCAACATGGTCCATGACTCCTGGGTCTTGACCATTGGGTAATAGCAACTTTGCCTGCTGCTTAGGTCATACTGGAGGCAGGGCTTAACAGGACTCAAAAAAGCACAAAATTACCTGATGAACTATTGAGAAAAGATACTTCCGTTTCTTCCATACCAGGATTATCTATTATCAAAAATTGCACTAAGAAAAATATCATCCTTGTGATAAAATACACTATCAGGTAATGTACTCGGCAAAATCGGCATAGCTAGTACCTCCAAAAATTTTTTTGTTCTGTTTTATATTCTCACCTTGGTCAAAATGCGTCGGTGTGGTCGACCAAGGTCAGCGGGGGCGACGGCGGCCCTCGCTGTCGGCGGCCGGCGCTAGGGTTCCGGGGACGGGGCCCAGTGCGGAGGAGCTCGACGGCCGGAGCAAGGGTTTCGGGGATGGGGCCCAGCGTGGAGGAGCTCGGCGGCGGCGCGAGACTTCTCAGTGGCCGGAGCTAGGGTTCCGGTGATGGGGCACCGGAGGAGCACGGGGGCGGGGCGCGGGCAAGGGAGAGGAGGACGGGGGCGTGGACCGGGCATGGGGAGGAGAACGAGGGCGTGGGTCGGTGCGCGGAGGAGCTCAATCGGCGGTGGAGATGGCGGCGGCGGCGTGAGATTTTGGCAGCCCTTCGGGGTCAAACTGAACTGCGCGAAAGACTTAGAATTTTGAGGGTGGGGACGGCTTATATAGGTTGCGATTAACCGCGGCGGGCAACGTAACAGCCCGCCGCGGGAAATGTTTACCGCGGTGGGCGGTTACGTTGCCCGCCGCGGTTAATCTATTAACCGCGGCGGGCGGGTTATGTTGCCCGCCACGGTTAATCGATTAACCGCGGCGGGCTCTGTTATATGCCCGCCGCGGTAAAGATTGTCAGCAACATTGGGTAGCATCAGTTCAGGATTTCAGTAGCAGCAGTTCAGTAGCATTGAGTAGTAGTTCAATATTTCAGGATTTCAGTAGCATCAGTTAGAGTAGTAGATTGAGTAGTAGTAGTAGATTCAGTAGTAGATTGTTGTAGTATTAGAGTAGTAGAGTGAGTAGTAGTAGTAGTAGAGCGTAGTAGTAGTAGTAGAGCGAGTAGTAGTACTAGTAGTAGTAGTAGAGTAGTGGTAGTAGATTGATGCATGCATATAGAGTATCTGGGATTGTTACATATAGAGTCTCTGGGATACATTATTACATATATGTCTCTAGGATACATATAGAGTCCACTACATTATTACATATATATATATATATATGTCTCTGGGATACATAAATCATTTTGGTGCAGGTGCTTTCACCGTCCTCTTCTCACCATCGGGGCGGGCCCACGGCATCATCCTGGACTTGTTGAATCGGTCCTCGACGGCCTTGATCTTCTTTGGATGATCAGTAAAAAGCTCGAGCTCTGCGTAGTTGTTGTATTGTTCGGGACTCTGCACCCCATCAGCTCCCACAATCCGCTGCTTTCCGGACACAACCACATGCCTTTTTGGGTCCTCTGCATATATATAGTAGGCCACTTGTGCGACATTGGTTGCTAGTACCCATGGGTCATCTTTGTAGACGATACTTTTGAGGTCCACGGTGGTTAGCCTATAACTGTCCACTGCAACCGCATTCGATTTGACCCACTGGCAACGGAAGACGGTTATGCGTAGGTTCTGGCCGTAGTCAAGTTCCCATATTTCTTCGACTTGCCCATAGTATTGCCTCCTCTGGCCCATGTACTCTTCTTCGCCCTCATATCGAACACCGCAGTTCTGTGCCGAGCTCTTCTTGTCCTTGTCTTTCATGTGGAACCTGTAGCCCTGGACATCATACCCTTGCCACGTGGTGATTTGGCTGGATGGGCCTAACACAAGCCTCTTAACGGTCTCCGTATCTTCATCAGGGCATCCTTCAAGGGGTATGTGTTGCTCTTTGAGCCACTCTATGAAATTGCTCTTGTGATGGTTCTAGACCCATGCCTTCGTGCGTTGTCCATCATTAGCGGCGCGGATCTCTTCCAGGTTCTTTTCAATATATTTCTCCATGCTCACTAACTGATGAAGGATGTTGTAATGAGCTTCTTGCACCATTCGGTTTGCCACATCGGTGCGCACTTTTCGGCCTGTGCACCCCATCCCTGAGGTTTTGCCTTCGTGGTGATGGACAGGCAGCCCAATCACCCTCCCATCTCTTATGTACCTCATACACCAGTTCACGGCCTCCTCCGTTGTGTATGCCTCGATCATAGAGCCCTCCAGGTAAGCGCGGTTATGGACATATCTGTTGAGGGTGGACATGAACCGCTCGTACGTCCACATCTGGTGTAGGTACACGAGGCCTAGTTGATGGATCTGATCGACCATATGCATCATTAGGTGTGGCATAATATCAAAGTAAGATGGTGGAAAGCACATCTCGAGCTGGCAAAGGGTCTCCGTGATGAACTCCTTCAGGGCAGGCAGCTCAGCCTTATCAATGACCTTCTGGGTGATGCGATTAAAGAAGTATGACATCCGTGTGATGACCATCTTCACGTACTCTGGACGGATAGCCCTAATCGCAATTGGTAGGAACACCGTCAGCATGACGTGGCAGTCGTGTGAGTTGTAGCCGGTCATTATGAGGTCTTTCATGGAGACCAGGCTCTTGATGTTGGAAGAGAAACCAGTCGGCACCTTGATACCCCTAAGCAACTTAAGAAAAGCCGTCCTCTCGTCTTGCGTTAGGTTGCAGGCCGCACTCGGGATATCGACTTTACCGTTCTAAGGCGGTCCCGGGTGAAGGTCCGGCCTGATGCCCAGATTGACAAGATCTGTCCGTGACTTGATACCATCCTTTGTCTTGCCCTTGATGTCCAGCAGGACACCGATCGTGCTTTCGAAGACATTTTTCTCCAGGTGCATGCAGTCGATGGCATGGGGTGTATTCAGTGTTTTCCAATACGACAGGTACTTGAAGAAAATTGACTTCTTTTTGAAAGGAACGGCGGCGGGGACTTCCTCCATCTGGTCCCGCTTTTCACTTCCTTGTCTGCTTGCTCCCCTCTTCAGGTGGCTTCTTCTTCTTTCCAAACTCCACCTGATCCATGTCCTTGACCATCTCATACACCTTTGTCCCCCAACTAGTCTGCGTCGGTTGATCACGCTGCGGCTCGTCCTGATTGTCAAAGTATTTGTTCACAATACTTCTTCTATACTTGTGATTTTTTGCGAGGAACCGTTTGTGCCTCGTGTATACCATCTTATTGGATCCCTTAAGGTAAGTGTAGCAGGTCCCGTCGATGCAAATTACGCAGCCGGTCTTCCCTTTGATCTGCCCCGACAGTGAGAAGAGACCGGGGTAATCGGTGATGGTGACAAAGATGATTGCTTTTAGTGTGAACTTCTCCTTGCGGGATGCATCCACCATCTGGACCCCAACATCAAATAGTATCTTTATTTCCTCCATGAACGGCTCCAGGAACACATCTATATCGTTGCCGGGCTGCTTCGGTCCGGAGATAAGCATGGTCAGCATAAGGTACCTACGCTTCTGACATAGATGGGGAGGTAGGTTGTACATGGTGAGCACGATAGGCCAAGTGATGTGCGAGCTGCTAAGCTCACCGAACGGGTTCATCCCGTCGGTACTTAGCGCGAACCTAACATGCCTAGGCTCCTTGCCAAACTCCGGGTAGGCCTCGTCGAAATCCTTCCACTGCTTGCCATCGGATGGGTGCCGTAGCTTGCCATCATCATTCAGGCGGTCAGCTGATGCATGCCAGGACATGAGCTTGGCATCGTTCGGGTTCCCGAATATTGCACGCAGGCGATCGGTCACGGGCAGGTACCACACTGACAGTGCTGGACTTTTCCTGTGCGTGTAACCCTCTTCTTCATCGTCCTACTGAGCCGAGATCTGTTTGGCCACACTGCTCTTCTTTGCCCCCTTCTTGTTCTTCTTCCGACCACCCCGCAAGCCTCCCTCGTCTTCTGCATCCATGCGACAACCAGCATTTTTCTTGTACCGACTAAAGCCATAGTGCGGACAACTCGTCAAATTCTCATACTCATTGCCCCGATACAGGATGCAGTGGTTAGGGCATGCATCAAACTTTCTAAGCTTCATCGCCACTGGCCGGATCAGCTTCTTGGCCCGATAAGTATTAGCGGGCACCTTGTTAGCTGTTGGGTACGTGGTGGCAAGGTAGCTTAACAACTCATTGAAGCTAGTGTCAGACCAACCATGACGAGCCTTCAACATCAACATATGGAGGTTAAAACGGAGCGCCATGCACTCCTTTGGACAATCGCCGCCGTCCTTATAGAGAGGATCAACTGCCGCCTGCTTCAACTCTCTGAAATTCTCCAACCACTTTGGGCAACCCAACACAACGTCGTCTTCATCGAAATGTTTGACTAGATCTTCAACAAGCTGCACATCCTCAGGTTGGCTCACAGTATCCTGACCATCCCCACCGTCGCTGGCTTCATCGGCCATGTCTTGCATTAGATCATCCACCATGATGTAATCACGACAACTGTTGTCACTATCGGCTGGCGCAGCTGCTGCTGAAGATGATGAGGAGCCGGGTGCTCCTAAAGGATCTTTATTCACCGATGGTGCTATCGTCATCGGTGTCGAAGAGCTCACTCCAGATGCACCGCCACTCGCACCAACTCTTTCGCCGTGAAATGTCCAGATGGTGTAGCCCTCGACGAAACCATACATGATCAAATGAGTTTGCACCTCGCTGTCTCGGTGGGCTTTCAGGTTCTTGCAACGAGAACATGGACATATGGTTGTCATCCGCTTCAGTCTCTCACGGTGAGCTTTACCAGCAGCAATAAACTTCCTTAATTCAAAGAGGTACCGCGGATCATTCACTCTATCGATCCGGTACATCCATTCCGACCTATCCATCATACCTGCGAACATTATCCGTCACAATCAACAAATAAAGAACAATTAGGAGAAATTGATGATTTTTACGTCCAAAATCATGAAAAAGAGAGGAAATAACGATGTGAAAGATGAAGCATGCATCTATGATGAATCTAAGGTTAAAGAAATACATGACATCATTTTTTCCATTAAAATTGATCTAGATCTAGATATAGATCTAGAGAGAACTCTAGGTGATGGAAATAGAGAGAGAGGATGGAAGGAGAGAGGGGGAGCCTTTATGAACCTCTTATGATGTCCTCCTCCCTCAAATCCAAGCCCTTCAACTCAAATCAAAAGTTTCTTCAAATTTTAGGGCAAAACCTCCGCCATGAGTTTGAGAGAGAGGAAGACCCGTGGAGAAGACGAAGGGGCGGCGGTGATTATTTGTACAGGCTTTACCACGGCGGGCAATATAAAGCGCCCGCCGTAGGAAATGAACTCTTTACCGTGGTGGGCAGTTTAAAGAGCCCGCTACGGTACATCGTATTAACCGTGGCGGGTGATTCATACTGCCCGCCGCGGTAAATAACGATTTCCTGTGGCGGGCAAATAAGGTGGCCCGCCGTCGTAAACCATTTTTCTGCAGCGGGCGCCTCGGTGACTGGCCTCGGTGGCCGGCCATCGGTTAACCGTGGCGGGCAAAAGAGGTGCCCGCCACGGAGCCCATTTTGGCCACGCAGCGCAAATTGATTCCTGTAGTAGTGTCTTGTGATGGTGTTCTTCTTCACTTGAAGAATCATCCCATGACCTTATTGATGTGAGGGCTTGGTCCTTGCACGCCTTCTTCTTTGTCTTGGGTGTGGGCTTATTTGGACAAACTTCCACAAAGTGCCCCAACTCGCCGCATCCATAGCATCCTCTCTTTCTTTGATCATTTCTTTGATTGGTAAAAATGATATCTTGGAATTGGATGGGAACCCCCTTGACATTGAGCCTTTGGATCATCTTCTCCACCTTGTTAATTAGTTTGATTGATTCTTCATCAAGGTCGGAGGTGGAGGAGGAAGATTGATCATCATCACTTGATTCATCATCCTCATCTTCTTCTTCATCTTCACTTGAGGAGCTTGAGCTTGAGCTTGTCTCAACTTGCTTGCCCTTCATCTTTTTTTTTCGCTACATGCGAGAGCTTTGCCTTTGCTCGATGAAGAGGCTTCTTCTTGACCCATCTTACATGACATTTCAAATGCCACTATCTTGCCAATGACTATGCACGGGGTCATGGTGCTCAAGTCTTCCATGTTGTGAAGGATGGTGATGATGCTTGCATATTTCTTTTGCGGTAGCATGGAGATGATCTTCCTCACGATGTCCGCATCATCTAGCTTTGTTAGTCTTATTGAATGGAGCTCATTGATAATTAGATTCAAACAAGAATACATATCATGAACAAGCTCATCATCATTCATTGTAAAGGAATCATAATTTTGTTTAGCTAGACAATGTTTTTGCTCACGGACATTTGATGTGCTATCATGGAGCTCTTGAAGTTTTAACCAAATTTCATGTGCCGTATTTAAAGTGAACACTTGGTTAAACACATCCATGCTAAAAGATTCAAACAAGCAATTCTTAGCTCTAACATTGAAATGTATTTCCTTTTCTTCACTCTTCGTGGGTTTATTGGGATTCTTAATGGTTTTCATCCCATCACGAGTGACTCTCCAAACACCCAAATCAATCCGCCTCAAGGTAGCAAGCCATTCTAGCTTTATAATAGGGGAAGTTAGTGCCATCAAAGTGCGGAGGCCTAGAGGTATCCATCCCAACCACTATAAATGGCGTCGGCTCAACGGCGATTAAGCCAAAGGTCAAAATTGAGCCCACCGGCTCTGATACCAATTGAAGAGGACCGTGACGCCAAAGAGGGGGGGGGGTGAATTAGGCAACTTAAAATTCAAACTCTAAACTATGGCCTCTTTTTCTACCTTAGGCAAAACATATGCAAAAGATAAACTATCCAAATGTGCAACTATGGTTTTGCTAGTGTGTTGCTATCTCTACCGTAAAAGGAGTAATGTAATCAATGTAAATGCAGAAGCTAAAGAGCAAGGTAGAGATATGCAAACTCCTGTCGATGACTCCGGTATGTTTACCGATGTATCGAGAAGCGCGCAAGCTTCCCCTAGTCCTCGTTGGAGCCCCTCGCATGGAATCCCTCGCAAGGGCCAGGCTCCCGGTCGGGTAACTCCATGGATAGCCTTGGGCCTTCCACACGCGCAAGTGGGTCTCCGACGTGCCTTCCGGCAAGCCTCTCCCGGATGCTCCCCGCCATCTTCACTATCAAGCTTCCGGCCAAAACGCCGCGGGCCTTGTTCCCTCTGGTACACGGTGGCGGCCACACCACAAACACGGTTGGTGTGGTCTCGCAAGACTACAAGCCCCTCCAATGTACAACAATGGTGCGCGCAAGCACCGAGCGGTAAGAGGTATGCCAACCTCACTAAATACTAGGCCTCAACCTAGAGCAAGCGCATAAGCGGTGGTCTAATCAACCTAAGCACTTCACAAAGCACCTACGCTAATCACCTAATGAAACACTAAGCACTATGCAAGTGGAGATCTCTAAAATGGTGTATCAACACCCTAGATATGTTTCCTTAGCTCCACTCATAACAAATGGCCAGTTGGGGGTTGTATTTATAAGCCCCATTGAGAAAGTAGCTGTTGGGGATAAAATACTGCTTTTCTACTACTGACCGGATGCTAGAGTCGTCCTGATCGGACGTGTTCGTTCATCCCGACCGTTGGAGCCGCGAACAACTGATCGGACGCTGCCAGCGTCCGGTCACTTGCCACCAAACGTGTCCGATTGCAAGTTCACCGCTCTAGAACCTCTCTGTACTCGATCAGACGTTGCTGTCCTGTGTTCGGTCGGTTTGCCGCCAGCATCCAGTCCAGCGTCCGGTTTCTGCTGCTGTTGCTGAGCCTCTGATCGAAGCGTCCGGTTGCTTTTCGTCAGCGTCCGGTCCAGCATCCGGTCGTTGTTGTGAGCTCGTTTCTTCGCGATCTTGTGTGCGGCTTGGTTCCTATCTTCATGCTTGGTCTTTGCTTAATATCTTGGGTCTTCTCTTGTGCTCCTAAGGTCTTGCTTGAGGTGTTGATCATCGGATCATCACGTCGCCTTTGTCCAAGTCATGTCTTGCATCCTATTGAACTACAAAGCACTCACTTGCAAATTCATTAGTCCAATTTAGTTGTGTTGGTCATCAAGCACCAAAATCCAAAGTAAATGGGCCTAGGGTCCATTTTCCTTACAAGTGTTTTGCCCCACTTCAAATTTCAGTTTCTTTCATGAAACAAATATCTTGCCTTTGATGCTAGCTTTTCAGGAATTCAGAGAGGAGAAGAGAACAAAATCCACGCTCTAGAATTCAGGAATCACGCATGTCTCTAACCGTGCTCCTTTTGGCTTGTGTTTTGTAGCAAGCTACAAACAGCAACACAAGGGCTGCTATCGAGTCTCTGAAGCCCAAGCTGAAGGTCAGTTGCATTGGACCCTTACAACACTCAGTTCAACTAATGACTTTCCCTGATATAGCAAACTTCACCTAAGTGAATTCATGTGATTTCTCCAGCACTGAGACTGAACTTACTAATGGTCTGTTCCTAATTCCCCTTTCCAGAGAACACCTCACCACCATCTGCCCCCTCGTAAGCCCACCTGCGCTTCTAGTTGAGAGTTGAGATGATGCACGGTAAGCTAGCTAGCTGGCCTCCAAGCTTCTTGTATGAACTTTGCACTTGTATTTAATAATCACTCCCTATAGGCAAACAACTTTGACAAAGCACAATTAGCTAAGTACTTAAAATTTGATAGAATTAACTTTGGACTTAATGTGGCCTGTAGCGTTAGCATGAGCAATATACTAGTAGGGTAAAGTTGCTGAATTAGTACACTTCTTGAGATGTCCTAAATTGTGTGAGAATCCTGCAGGTGGCATTTTAGTTGGTTCTGATGGATTAGAGTACATCTTTGACAACAAAAGTAATTGGAACTATTGGTTGTCCTCCATTGAAAATACGGCTAAGAGACAATCAAGCAAAAGGAACCAACAAGTCAGCAACGCAGAGGTGATTTTTTTGTAACCCTGTTAGTCTTTAGTTTTGTCGACACAGAATTTTCGTCTCCGTGCCGAGGACACACGCAGCAAGCCGGAAGGGTCTGCTCGATGGAGCAGATCTACCTAGCTTTAGCGCAAGGGTGGTCGATCCTGCACAATCGTCCTGAGACATGCCTGTCAATTTGACCCTGCAATTGACAAGGAAAGAAAACTTGTTAGTAATTAAGGGCGGAACGTGCCGGTGTTGCCAGACAGTCCTGAATGTGCGGCTCTGAGAGCCGTTATGAGAGGAGATCGACTAAATAGTCGATTCCAGCATATTCATAAGAATAAATCGGTTAAAGCTCATGGGGTTGTGTAAGAAGAATCGGTTATCATCCATGATAGATATAATTTGAGCAATAATTTAATCAATGGCAATAAGATATCAATGGTGATTGGTTTAAACTGAGCCAATGATTACAAGTAACCGAACCCCTTTTTATATAAAGAAACAATTCAATACCACTTAACCATTTAATAAAGATAAATCTAATGAACATTTTAGATCTCATCTATCGCCATGACCAGTGGGCCATGAGGCAGAATCATGCTGGCCGTAGAAACAACAATAGACTCGACGACCCTAACTCATTACTAATATCAGTGGGGCATGAGGCAGAATCATGCAGGCCGTAATACAATAATAAGATCATGGGGCTAACATATCTTTCAACTTATCTCTACTTCAATAGTCTCGTGATGTGAACTGCTCGTGAAAGCACTCGATATCGGCTAAACAGCCGATTCAGGCATAACACACAGTTAAGGTCATGCCTTCTCCAGAACGGATCTACCAACTAACGATCCCCGCTCCACGGTGCTAACAATGGGGTGAGAGGCAGAATCCCACAGGCCGTGATAACGGACCATTGAAACGGTTCTCGCTAACCGATAGATCTACTCAAGATCGAACATGCCTTAACCGCACGCTATGCACGATTAAGATTGATGCAAAACAGAGGATAAAAACATAACTCATCGCTTAAGATGTAGATTAGATCAGTTTTAGATTAGCAAACGATGAGTTAAACAAGATGTAAGGCCGATCCAGATCAATCTCAATCAGGCAGAGTGATATTGCTGTAATTAGATAAACAATGAAAGCAATAAGCAATATCGGTAACTTAATGAATCTACCAAAGACTGCCATACTAAGGTAGAGCCGATAACTTGACCTTGATCTAATTCAAGCGGTGGGGTGTGAGGCAGAATCACACATGCCATACTTGAATTAGGCAAGAGTCGATAACTAGCTTATACCAGAGCCGCAGTGGGGGTCAATTAGATCGATGCAGTCATACGAATAGAGGTATAAACCATGACGGTACTTACAACAAGCAGTGGAGGTCGATCGGATCGATGCAGCCATACTTACTAAAGAACTCGTCGAGATCTACTCTACTCATACTCCTAAGGGGTGGCCAGAGCCAAAAAAGTAATTGACTTGTATTTGATTGATTGGTTGTTTTTTACAATAGACGGGGCTTGATATTTATACCCGGGGTCTAAACATGAGTCCTACCCGATCACAATTCGCTACAAATTTAGGCATGAAGGAAAACATTCCTAATTTAAGAGAACTTGGACTCTAATCTTTCCCCTTTTGTAGAGTCTGATATGTGTCTTCTTGATGCCAACCATATTTCGTCATCGTTATCTGCTGACGTCATTCGGAGAGAACCGATCTAGTGTCGCATTCGACTCGGCAGATATCAATTTATATTCAATCGACTCCTTGATTGGCACGATCTTGGAAGCCCGCGAGTTCCCTCGTTTTTCACCCAAATTTTGATGTAAACAAGTTTAAGATTCCAAGTTTACTTTGTTGAGTTCATGCTATTGTTGCCAAAATAATACAATTTTAGTTTACCTAATGCATATATAATGTTAATGATTCTTTTCAAGAGCAAGATAGAGTGGAGCGCACGATTGATGGGATGATCAACAGCAAGACAACCTTTGCTGCAGTGCTAGACATAGCTCATTACATTTTGATGTGTTCAAACTAGCTAGTGTGTGTCAGATATCTTATGTGTTTCAGTTGTGCGTGTGTTATCGACTAGGTTTGACATTGGATGGTTTCATTAATGATTTGTACGAACAAAGCATATTTTAGTTTAATGGATGTCTAAATGCTTCATTCATCATATATTGTTTGACGTGCAACTATTGTTTGAAGCTACCAAACAAAACGTTGCAATATGGACTATTGGCATAATCATTTGGTGTTTCAATATATGCTATAGCAACAAACAAATAGTGTGGCAAAAAAGCCTCAAACCAACGAAACAGCGGGCATGGCAATAGAGTCTCCAAACTATAGTAACACAATAATAATTGTGGCAGTAGAGGGTACGAGTACAACAACCACATGTTTGTCGTGGCAACAAAGGGTTCCACCTATTGCAACCTCAATGTTTACTATGGCAATAGAGGCCACCTCTAGCAATCAAATATTTTTCATGGCAATAGAGGGTTCCACCTATAGCAACCATATAGATAGTGTGGCAATAGTGAGGCCACCTGTAGCAACCAAATATTTGTTGTGGCAATAGAGGGTCCACCTATAGCAACCACAAAGATAGTGTAACAATAAAGGGACCATCTATTGCAATGCTATTTGTCAGTGTTTTGGACCGGGGGATCCTCAACCAACTAGTGAATTTGTGCTGCATGTTCCCAATCCCGGATGGTGATGCAAAGAGACACAAGGCTTATACTGGTTAAGGCAATCGGTGCCCTACGTCCAGTCTGAGAGATCGATCTTGTATTCCTTGCACCGAAGTGCTTGTAGTAGGGGGTTACAAGCTAGGTGAGAGAGGGAGCTAGTCCTAGGTCTCGGCGGGGCGTGATGTGGGCTGCTTGAGACGTTGCTCTTAGGTGGCCGGGAAGTGTGCGTGTTACAAGGTGTTTTTTCTTCGTGAGTGCCCCCCTCGAAATGGCCCAAGTCCTTTCCTTTTATAGTTTGAAGGGAGGACAAGGGTAGTACATGTGCTAACTATGCAGCGTCATGTGAACAGAGGCAGCGTGTCCGAGCCCTGTAGCCTATTCCTGTGGCGGTGTGGTCGTCGGAGCGGTCCGTCCTTGGAGCACTGGGGCGACGTGCTGGTCACATCCGATCCTGTGCGTTATGGGAGCCCTAGGGCTGCCTCGGAGCGAGCGCGGCGGTGAGCGTGCGGGTCGCTGTGGATTGATTGCACATGAGGTCGAGGCTCGGTTGGTGCCGAGGCCAAACCGCGGTGGGGGGTCTCGGCAGATGTGAATCCCGAGATAGCTGAGACCCTGGTGTAGAGTGCCGAGGCCCGGAGGGAGCGGTTGATCTAGTATACTGGTTTGGTGGCGATGATGACCCGAACCAGGCTTCCCATGCCGCATTTTTTCCGGGGCGGGAGTTACGGGGCATAGTGTAGCGCGGGCGCTGATCGTGGGCACAGCGCCTGAATACAGTGGCCGGTAATCCCCGCCATGCCCTGTCTCAGCCGGTATGGCGCTGATGCGACTTCTTGTCCCGTCGGCCTCTCCGCGGTGTCAAGCCATTGCCCGGCTGAGATTGCGGGAGTGTTTGACGCAGTAATGGGACGTGACATGCTGTTGAGAAGACCGATCGAGGTGGGAGCGACGGGTCGTTGTCATGCCAGCCTCGAATGATACGTAGGATAGTAGTCTCATCCGAGGCTGGACGCACGGGGCCTCGGGCGAGACGGAGATTGGGCTCCTTGCCGAGGCCTCCCGTGAAAGGCCTCGCACGAGGCGGAGATTGCGTCAGGGTGCCGAGACCTCCCGTGCGAGGCCTCGGGCGAGGCGGAGAGCCGGTGGGCTCGGATGAGGCTGGTGATGAGCCCATGGCTTACCCTCTAGCTTTGTTGTTGATGGGATTTAAGTGACCCTTTTGGTGTACGCTTGGGGTACCCCGTTTTATGGTACCCGACAGTAGCCCCCGAGCTTTAGGGGGAGTGCGTGCACTCTCCCTAAAGGTTTGTCGGGATATAGCTTATCGGCTCTTGTAGGGATTGTGTTTTGCTTCTTGAGGTTTCGGTGGGTGCGCGCGAGCGCACCCGCCGGGTGTAACCCCCGAGGCCCTAGAGGAGTGGAGTCACTCCAGGTGCTTTTTTCGTGTTTTGAGTGAGGAGTTTTTATCATATTTGCTGAGCCCACAAGTGTGAGTTCGGGTCATGGGGTTTCGGCAAGGTCACAGGGAGAGCCCCCGAGCCTCTGCACGAAGCAAGAGGGCGGTCAGGGGTGCCCCTGATTTTTTGTGCGGCCATCATGCTTCCTTTTCGCTCGGAAGGAGGGGTGGAATGTGCTAGGCTACCCTCGGTGGGCACGAGCGGTGGTACTTCCGGTGAGCTGTTATCGGGTAAGTCCGAGTGGAGGCCCGTGCCCCGTTCGCTAGGGGACGGCTAGTGGTCCGGAGATGCACCCCAAGGGTACCGGAGGGTTTCTCTAGTGGGTGCCGAGGCCGTTCGCTGGGCCCCGGTGGCTCGGTGCCTCCCTACGGTGGGATCCCATTCGGAGACTTCCCTGCCGGTCTCGGACACGACTTAGGATGCCCTGAGCGATTTGTTTGCTTAGGCCTCGGCCATTCGTGGGCTCGCCCATAGTCATCCCTGACTCTGTTGCCCTGGGGTGGCTGTCAAAACCTCAGGGGGCCCAGCCTTCGAACCCCTGGACCATAACGGGCCCGGTGCCCTTTATTGTATTTGTAATGAAACTTCTAGCGCGGGCTTTGGTCGTTTGTCTTTGTCTTGGGTGCAGGAGGAGCCCCCGAGCCTCCGCCCGGAGCGAGAGGGCGATCAGGGGTCCCCTGGCTTTTTTGTTCGACCCTCACATACCCTTTTCGTTCGGACAGAGGGGTTGTTTGCCGAGCCCATTCGGGTGCGAGCCGAAGCCGTTGGGTCTTGGCAAGGTTTTAGGAAGAGCTCCCTAGTCTCTGCATGGAGCAAGAGGGCCGTCGGGAGTTCCCCTGGCTTTTTGTATGCCCCTCGCGCGTGAGGGTTTGTTTGCCGAGGCCCCTTTGGGCACGAGCCTGGGTCGCGGGGTCTCGGCAAGGTTGCAGGAAGGGCTCCCTAGCCTCTGCCCGGAGCGAGAGGGCCATCGGGAGCTCCCCTGGCTTTTTGTACGACCGTCGCGCTTCCTTTTCATTCGGAAGGAGGGGTTGTTTTGTCGAGGCCCCTTGAGTGCGAGCCGGGGTCGCGAGGTCTCGGCAAAGTTGTAGGAAGAGCCCCCTAGCCTCTGCGCAGAGCAACAGGTCCGTCAGGTGTTCCCCTGGCTTTTTGTACGACCCTCACGCTTCCTTTTCGCTCAGAAGGAGGGGTGAAATGTGCCAGGCTACCCTCGGTGGGCACGAGCGTCGGCACTTCCGGTGAGCTGTTATCGGGTAAGGCCGAGTGGAGGCCCGTGCCCCGTTCGATAGGGGATGGCTAGCGGTCCAGAGACGCACTCCAAGAGTACCGGAGGGTTTCTCTAGTGGGTGCCGAGGCCGTTCGCTGGGCCTCGGTGGCTCGGCGCCTCCCTACGGTGGGATCCCATTCGGAGACCTCCCTGCCGGTCTCGGACACGACTTAGGGCGTCCCAAGCGTTTCGCTTGCTTGGGCCTCGGCCCCGTATGGGCTCGCCCATGGTCGTCCCTGACTCCGTTGTCCTGGGGCGGCTGTCGAAACCCCTGGGGGCCCAGCCTTCGAACCCCTGGACCGTAATGGGCTCGGAGCCCGGTTCCTTCATCTGAAAGGAATAGGGCGGGGGGAATATCTTCCCCATCGGCTTGGCAACAGCTGGCGCGCCTTTTGAGGCGGTTTTCTAGGGAGACGGAACGACGCCTGCTGCTGCAGCAGTTGGGCGCGACATGGTGGATGGGACATAACTGTTCCCGTAATTAATGAGAAAAAGGTGGGCACGTGGGCGGAAAAATCGGATCGGGGTTAACCGCACCGGATCCAGGGGAAACTTCCCCGATTTCATCGCCCGCGCGTTTCGCCTTCTCCCTGCATAAATACGCAAAGAGCCTCACCCCTCCTCACCTTACCTTGCCTGTGTTAGCTCTGCCCCCATCGAGCCGTCGCTAGAGCAGCGGGTGCCGGGAAGAAGAAGGGAGAAGAGCGAGCCAGGGAGAGAGCGAGAAAGAGAGAGAGAAACTCACCGCCGCATTCGATCCTTCCACCGCGTCCATGGCTGGCGACATCGTTGTCATCGAGGTGGACCCTTGGGATCCATCTGACTTCACCGAGGAGACGCTTCAGTCGCTTGTCGACGGCGGACTCCTTCGTCTGGTGATGGACCCCAACAGGCTGGAGTGGATCGCTCCGTCGGGCGAGCCTGAGCCGAGGCCCCGCGACGGTTACATCGTGAGCTTCGTCTCCTTTCATGAGCGCGGCCTCGGCGTCCCGGCGGATCAGTTCATGCGGGCGCTCCCGCACTACTATGGCATGGAGCTCCACAACTTCAACCCTAACTCCATCGCACAGGCGGCCATCTTTGTTGTCGTCTATGAGGGGTACTTGGGAATTGCTCCCCATTGGGAGTTGTGGCTCCACCTCTTCCGGGCGGGGCATACTCCTAAGTCGACGGGGACGTCGGGCACGAGGAAAGCGACGTGGGCCGGCGGCTACACTCTCCAAGTGCGCCAGGACCGCCAGCACCTCTACATCCTAGCCCAGCTCGCGTCATCCAATCGCCGATGGTACACGAGCTGGTTCTACCTTCGCAACGACGACGGAGGACTTCCCCCCTACACTAGGCGGATTGTGGGGAGCTGCCCGGAGAGGTGGAAGTACGGCGTCCCGAGGGAGGACCAGCCCAAGCTACAGCCGCTTCTGGAGGGGCTGGAGAGGCTACGGGGCCGTGGCCTTACCGCGGCTATGGTCGTGGTTGCCTTCCACCACCGGAGGGTGCTGCCGCTGATGGCTCGGCGGCGGCGGCTGTTCGAGATGAGGCCGGGTGAGCCCAATGAGGGCATCCGGATGTCCTCCGCCACCCTTTCCGACGAGGAAATTCTTCGTCGGGTGGGGAACGCGGTGGAGGCAAAGCTGAGGGGCAGCAACCTGACCCCCATCGCGATGCACCCATCGCGGGGGTTCCTCTCGCTGGTAAGTCGCGCGTCGCTGTAGCCCCCGAGCCTCCTCCGTTTTTGCTTACTTCTTATTCCCTTATGCATGTTCGCCGTTCCTGCAGGGGATGAGGGATGTGCGCGCCTCTCCGCCACCCGTTCCTGAGGATGCGAGGCGGCGGGCGATCAACCGGGTGCACGCCGAGGCGCAGAAAAAGAGGAAGGATGCCAAGGCGGTGAAGCACACGAAGAAGATCCTCGCGCATGAGGAACTGGACAAGCGCCGCCGTCAATAAAGGAAGGATGGCCTCCCGTTGGAGGAATCCCTATCACCGTCGCTGTCGACGGAGGCATCGAACGGGGATGATGAGGGTGATATGGGGCGGGGCCCCCTGGACCATCTCCCTAACGTAGGGGAGACGGTGCCCAGGGCATCGACCACGAGCCCAGCGCTCCCAGGAGGAGGAGGAGAAGCAGACCCGGGGTCGGCAATTGCCCGCTCCGGGGCCGAGGCCAACACGCCCAAGGCGTGGGCGTTGGGCAAACGTGTCGTCAGCCCAGTGGGCTCGGCGGCGGTGGAGCAAGTGGAGACGGAGACGACGCAACTGCCCCCGCAGAGGACCGAGGGGGCGCCGGGGTCCGTTGAGGACCAACCGGCGCCGATGGACACGGAGGCCATGTCTCTGCCGCCACCACCACCTTTGCGGACAAGGGTCGCCGTGGCGAAGCGGTTGCCACCCCGCTCGAGGTAGGTGTATTTTTGGTGGGGCCGCAGTGCCTTCCGTTCGTGCTTTTTCTTGTGCTGGCCCTGTGATCGTCTTGTGTTTAGCCGGAAGCGGCCTGCGGAGGTGCCTAATTTGGCGCCCCTTAAAGCGCTCAAGGTTAACCCTGGCTCCATCGCCCACTGGGTGGCGGAAGCGCAAGCCACCCTGCATCGTGGCACGGTGTCGCTGAGGGCCGACCCGAAGTAGCCGGCCACTCAAGGAGGGGCTACCAAGGCGGCCCTGACATAGGAGGGGGAGGCAGCGCCTCCGCCCCGCGATGGCGAGGCCCATGGGTCGGATGCGGCCAAGGTTCCCTTGGCCGTCGAGGCCACTGGGCCCGAGGTCCCTGAGGTTTCACAGGCCGGGGCGACGGAGGCTGCGGCGCCCAGGACCATTGAGGCCGCTGCGGCGGGCACCGGAGCCCTCACGACCGCCGAGGCCATGATGGCGGAGGCCGGAGCCCCCGAGACCACCGAGGCCATGATGGCGGAGGCCGGAGCCCCAGGGATCACCGAGGCCACGATGGCAGAGGCCGGAGCCCTCGGGACCACCGATGCTGACGTGATCGTGGTGGGGCTGCTGGCCCAGGAAGTGGAGATAAAGGCGATGGCGGCCTTTGCGGCACCCTTGGTTCAAGGCCCGCCGCCATTGCGGGAGAGTGCCCGGGAGGTGGAGATTCTTCCGATCTCCTTCGACGATACTTCCCGGGCGCAGGAGATGGCCGACGCCGAGGTGGCCGGTGTCATGGAACAGCTGGTTCCAACCCCGGACGAGGGAAGCTTGGCCCTCGCGCGGGTGCGACCCGAGCCCCATGGGTGGAACCACCCGTGTATCCTGTGGCAAAGTCGGGATGATCCTGAGACAGAGCCTTTGTTTGCCCTCGAGGACGTGCCGAGGGCGGTCGCTGGGACACGTTCGAGCAGTACCGCCAGCTGGCGGAGCGGTCTCTATGGACGGCGCTGTCCGTGGTGACCAACGATTTGCCCGGAGTCGCCCAGGTTCATGCTTTATTTTCCCATGCGGTGGTCTTTTTTCGAGTTTTCTTTGTAGGGATTGACCCCTGTTCTGTTTCCCCCAGGAGTTGGAGACCCGATCTCTTGGGAAGTCGGTCTTCCTCTACCGGGAGAGAGATGTCTGGGACCAGCTTCAGCGGCAGAAGGGCCTTCTTGCAAGCGCCAACGAGCTCCTATCGGCGCGGAGCGCGGAGGTGGAGGACTTCCGCCTTCGTTGTGCCAATGCGAAGGTCGAGGCGGTCACGGCCCAGGAGCAGCTCGCCCCACTGGCGGCGCGGGTCAAGGAGTTGGAGGAGGAGCTCACCCGCGCGGCCAGTGATCGGGATGCCTTCAGGGCTTGAGCCGTAGAAGCTACGGCCTCGGCCACGGCTCTTGCTGGGCAGCTAGGGGCGGAACAGAATGCGCACCAGCTGATAAAAGGTGCTTTGGATGAGGCTCTTGCAGCAGCTGAGGCCTCACGAACCGAGGCTGTGGTTTGGAGGGGGACGGCCGAGGGTGAGTCCTAGTCCCCTCATTTTATTTTCTTTTCCTTATGTTCGTTCCCTAACTTCCTTGTGTGACGCAGAGCTGGGGAGTGAAGCTTCTAGGGCGGCCGAGGCTTCTCGGGTCGAGGCTCAGCGCCTGAAGGAGAAAGCCGAGGCCTTTCGGGTCGAGGCCCGACACTGGGAGCTTAAGGCCAAGGGTGAGTTCCGTAGGCTTCCATCCCTAGCTAGCTTGTTTTTTCTCTCGCTCAACCCCATTCCGTTTTTCATGGTGCAGAGTCCGAGGCGGAGGTTACCCGGGCGACAGAGGCTTCTAGCGTGGTGCAGACGGTGCTCGAGACTGAGATCGGGGAGCACGAGGCGCTGAAGAGTGCCGCCCGTGCCGTCTACGACTCCCTGGCGGTCGAGGGGGTTTAGTCAGGCAGCTCCCTTGGGAGCCGTCTGACTGCACTGAGTGGTCAGGTGCGTGAGCAGCTCCAAGGAGCGCTGCACACAGGCGTCAAGCGCGCACTAGCCGTCATCGCCTGGCACTACGTTGGTGTTGACCTTCAAGCCATCAGCGACGGCTATGTCTTGCCTGATGATGACGATGAGGCCGACGAGGTGGTGACGAAGCTGTTGGAGGCGGCGAAAGGCCCTGGCACCGCGCTGGCAACGTTGTTCGAAGAGGAGGTGGTCCCTCCCCCGCTGTCTGCCGATGCCGGAGGTGCTGAGCCTTGACCTGGGCCCAAGCGGCCATGTAAAATAGAGTAGGAATTAACTATGTATCGTAACGTTTGTGGCTGCGGAGACCTTTCTTTGGAAGTATTCATGTTTCTTTAATCGTTTGTCTTGTATTTCCGAGCCTTTTCCCTCTTGTTGTCTCTGATCTGATTTCTTCGCAAAAAACCTCTTTGGAGCCTAAGCCGTCCCCTGGGCGAAAGGTGGTGAGGGAGCGCTGTAGCCCGGAGGCTTAGGCCGTCTCGCGACTCAACCGGCCTTCTGGCCCTAAGACGGGCTTTTGGTCCTTGGGTTTTCCGCAATCGATTCGTCAGAGCGTGCTAGAGGGTTTGGCGTAGGAATTTTTTCGAAAAACGACTAAAGAATGGTGCGTGGGACTTTAGGGGGAATCCCCCATCTAGCCCCCAAGGGAGATTCGGTTCTGCAGAGGCAGAGCCGAGTCTCCCTTATAGTGTCATCGTATTGCCGAGACCAACGATAGGCTTGGGGAATTTCTTGAAAAATTAGAACTAAAAAACGGGTTTCAATTGTATTTCGAGAAACAATATATACAATGCTTGGAATTTTAAGGATAAAAGCGACGTAGCTGTTCTATGTTCCAAGCATTGGTGAAGATTTCGCCCTTTTCATTGGCTAGCTTGTAGGTCCTAGGCTTCAGCACTTGGGCGATGATGTATGGTCCTTCCCATGGCGGGGTCAGCTTGTAGCGGCCCTTGTTGCTCTGTGCTAGCCTCAACACCAGGTCGCCTACCTTCAAGTCTCAGCCTCGGACGCGCCGGGCCTGATAGCGCCGTAGGGTCTGCTGGTATTTAGCCGAGTGCAGCAGCGCGATGTCTCAGGCTTCCTCTAGTTGGTTGAGGGCGTCCTCTCGGGTGGTGCGGTTGCTTCGTTCGTTATAGGCCTGTAGCCTTGGGGAACCATATTCCAAGTCAGTGGGGAGGATGGCCTTGGCCCCATAGACCAAGAAGAAAGGCGTGAACCCCATGGCTCGGCTTGGGGTGTTCCTCAGGCTCTAGATGACCGAAGGGAGTTCGGCGAGCCATTTCTTGCCAAACTTCTTCAACCGGTTGTAAATTCTTGGCTTGAGGCCTTGTAGGATCATGCCGTTGGCACGTTCTACTTGGCCGTTGGTCCTTGGGTGTCCTACGGCCGACCAGGCCACATGGATGTGGTGGTTGTCGCAAAACGTCAAGAATTTTTTGCCGATGAACTGTGTCCCGTTGTCGGTGATGATGGTGTTAGGGACCCCGAACCTGTGGATAATGTCAGTGAAGAACAGCACTGCTTGCTCGGATTTGATTCGATTGATCGGATGAGCCTCGATCCATTTGGAGAACTTGTCGATTGATACCAGTAGATGGGTGTAGCCCCCGGGGGCCTTTTGCAGAGGCCCGACCATGTCGAGCCCCCACATGGCGAACGGCCACGTGATGGGGATGGTTTGCAGGGCCAGGGCTAGGAGATGTGTCTGCCGAGCGTAGTACTGGCATCCTTCGTAGGAGCGTACTAGCTTGGTGGCGTCGGCGACCGCCATCGGCTAGTAGAACCCTTGGCGGAAAGCATTCCCCACGAGCGTCCGAGGCACCGCATGGTGCCCGCAAGCCCCTGCGTGCAAGTCCCAAAGCAGGGCTCGGCCTGCCTCGGCGGTAATGCATCGTTAGAGGACACCGGAGGGACTTCGCCTGTATAACTCATCATTGTAGAGGATGTAAGTCTTGGCTCGGCGCACAAGCCATCGGGCTTCGGTCCTATCACTAGGAAGCTCCCCCCGTTCGAGCCAATCAAGGAACGGAATTCGCCAATCCGTGTCCTGGTTGGTTTGGGGGGGCTCGGTGTTGACTTCCATGACCTCGGGCTTGGTCGAGAGAGTCTCGACAGCAGAGGGGGCGTTGAGCCCCGTCGTGGGTTCGACAGGTGGGCCCTCCTCTGCTACCAAGGCGTAGTCAATGGAAGGTTCATGGAGGTCCCTGGCAAAGACGTTCGGGGGGACCGGAGCCCAAGCCGAGGCCATCTTTGCCAGTTCATCGGCGGCCTCGTTGTACTTTCGCGCGATGTGGTTTAGTTCGAGACCATTGAACTTGTCTTCTAGGCGACGTACCAACTTGCAGTAAGCCTCCATTTTGGGGTCAAGGCAGTTTGACTCCTTCATGACTTGATCGACGATGAGCTGCGAGTCGCCGCGGACATCGAGATGGCGTACCCCAAGTTCGATGGCGACTTGCAAGCCGTTGACGAGGGCCTCATACTCGGCCACATTGTTGGAGGTGGCGAAGTGGAGCTGCACCATGTAGCACATGTGTACTCTGAGGGGTGAGATGAAGAGGAGACCCGTGCCTGCCCCGGTCTTCATCAGAGACCCATCGAAGTACATGGTCCAGCATTCTGTCTAGACTTGAGCAGGTGGTAATTGGGTGTCGGTCCACTCAGCCACAAAATCGGCCAAGACCTGAGACTAATTGCTTTCCGAGGCGCAAAAGTCAAGGCTTCCCCCATAAGCTCGACGGCCTACTTGGCTATCCTGCCTGAGGCCTCCCGGTTATGGACTATCTCTCCCAAGGGGAAAGACGATACCACAGTCACTGGGTGAGACTCGAAGTAGTGATGCAGCTTGCGCCGGGCCAGGACTACGGCGTAGACCAGCTTTTGGATGTGGGGGTAATGTGTTTTGGTCTAGGAGAGCACTTCGCTGATGAAGTAAACAGGTCGTTGGGTGGGTAGAGCATGCCCCTCTTCCCGCCTCTCTGCTACTACGGCAGCGCTGACCACTAGGGTCGTTGCGGCGACATAGAGTAAGAGGGCCTCGTCCCTGGCTGGGGGTACCAGGACGGGAGGATTTGTGAGTAGTGCTTTGAGCCTGTCAAGGGCTTCTTCGGCCTCGGGGTTCCAAGAAAAGCGTAAAGATTTTCTCAAGAGTCGGTACAGAGGCAAGCCTTTTTCGTCGAGGCGCGAGATGAAGCAGCTCAGGGCCACAAGGCATCCCATGACCCTCTACACTCCCTTGAGGTCTCTGATTGGTCCCATGCTGGTTACGTCCAAGACCTTCTCTGGGTTGGCTTCGATGCCGCAATCCGAGACTATGAATCCCAAGAGCATGCCTCGGGGGACCCCGAACACACACTTCTCGAGATTGAGCTTGATGCCCTTCTCTCTAAGGCATTTGAAGGCTACCTTCAAGTCGTTGACGAGATCTTCGGCCTTTCTGGATTTGACCACGATGTCGTCCACATAGGCCTCGACGGTTCGCCCAATGTGGTTGCCAAAGACCTAGGTCATGCACCGCTGGTACGTGGCCCCCGCATTTCTGAGGTCGAAAGGCATAGTCACGTAGCAGTACATGCCGAATGGGGTGATGAAAGAAGTCGCAAGCTGGTCAGACTCTTTCATCTTGATTTGATGGTAACCAGAATACGCATCAAGGAAAGACAGGGTCTCGCACCCCGCGGTGGAGTCAACGATTTGATCGATTCGGGGTAATGGAAAGGGGACTTTTGGACAGGCTTTATTCAAACTGGTATAGTCTACACACATCCTCTATTTCCCATTTTTCTTCCTAACTAACATGGGGTTGGCCAAGCACTCTGGGTGGGACACTTCCTTGATGAACCTAGCCGCCAAGAGTTTCTGCACCTCCTCGCCAATGGCCCTATGCTTTTCCTCATCGAATCGGCGTAGGCGTTGCTTCACCGGTCTAGAGCCAGCCCGGATGTCCAAGGCGTGCTCGGCGACCTCCCTCGGTATGCCCGGCATGTCCGAGGGACTCCATGCGAACATATCGGCATTCACACGGAGGAAGTCGATGAGCACAGCCTCCTATTTGATGTCGAGTGTGGCGCTGATCCTCAGTGCCCGGTCGTCGGGGCAGGCGGGGTCGACCGGGACGAGCTTGATGGCCTCCACGGGCTCGAACGTCCCTGCATGACGCTTGGAATTAGGCGCCTCGCCACTGAGTTGGTCGAGGTTGGCAATGAGGGTCTTGGCCTCCATGAGAGCCTCGGCGTACTCGCTGCACTCAACGTCGCAGTCGTATGCATGTTCATACATGGACTCAATCGTGATGGTACCGCTGGGGCCTGGCATCTTGAGCTTGAGGTAGGTATAGTTGGGGACTGCCATGAACTTGGCATAGCACGGTCGCCTAGGATGGCATGGTAGGTTCCCCTGAACCCGACCACCTCGAAGGTAAGGACCTCCATGCGGTAGTTGGAGGGGGTGCTGAAGCAGACGGGAAGGTCGATGCGTCTGAGGGGTCGCGTGTGTTTCCCCGGCACGATGCCGTGGAATGGTGCGGCGTCGCCTCGGAGCCTCGACCGGTCGATCTCCAAGAGCTCCAGGGTGTTGGCGTAGAGGATATTGAGGCCACTGCCTCCGTCCATCAACACCTTGGTGAGTCGGGTGTTGCCAATGATCGGGTCGACAACGAGTGGGTACTGCCTGGGATTCGGAACATGGTTGGGGTGGTCATCTCGATCAAAGGTGATCACCTCCTGAGACCAGTCGAGGTACCGGGGAGTGGCCACCTTGATCGAGAAGACCTCTCGGCGTTCCCTCTTTCGCTGCCGCGTCGTAAGGCATGCCGAGGGCCCGCCGAATATCATGAAGTCGTTGTGTACCTCAGGGAACCCGTCATCCTTGTCATCGTCCCGGTCACCGGCGCCCTTCTGCTTGGCGTCGTCGTCGGGGAGCCCGAGCCTAGCGTAGTAACGCCGCAGCATGGAGCAATCCTCGAGGGCGTGCTTTACCGGGCCTTGGTGGTAAGGGCATGGTTTCTTAAGCATGTCGTCGAAAGGTCTGGGGCCTCGGGGATTCTTATGTTCTGCGGCCATGACTAGATCGGCCTCGAGGACGGGCCGCTTCCCCTGGTGATCCTTCTTCTTTCTTTTGGGGAGGCGGGGAACCGAGGCCTCGGGGGCCTCATCCCTTCGCTTCCCCTTGGTGTCGTTCTCGGGGAAGATGGCCCCTACAGCCTCTTCGCCTGAGGCGAAGTTGGTGGCGATGTCGAGGAGCGCGGCAGCCGAGCATGGCACGTTTCGGCCTAATTCTCGGACCAAGTCTCGGCAGGTGGTGCCAGAGAGAAAAGCCTGGACAATCTCTGAGTTGCCGACGCTAGGCAACTTGGTACACTGTTTAGAGAAGCGCCGGATGAAGTCTCGGAGAGACTCGTCTGGTTTCTGGCGACAACTCTTAAGGTCCCAGGAGTTTCTAGGGCGCACGTAGAACAGTCGTGCCAGTCACGCCAGTCGTGGATCTGAGAGGGAGGAAGGTGCTCGAGCCAGGCTCGCGCCGAGTCTAACAAGAGCAAGGGGAGGTTGTGGATGATGAGCAGGTCATCGTCTGCACCGCCCAGCTGACAAGCCTGGCAGTAATCAGCAAACCAGAGCTCGGGGTTGGTCTCGCCACTATACTTTGTGAGGTTGGCCGGCTGGCAAAACTGGGCTAGAAACTGAGCATTGCGGATGGCTCTACTGAAGACTTGGGGGCCAGGTGGTTTAGGAGAAGGGCTACGGTCTTCCTCACTGTCATAACGGCTGCCCCGATGCAGATGGTAGCCTCGGGTGGGCCCCTCACTATCGTGGCGTCGTCGTCGGCCGACCACCTTGTGGTCACCCTGCGCCTCGCGTCGGTTATCGAGGCGGTCGTGGACCGGGGGGACCCTATTGATTGCCGGCACCCGAGCGGGCTCGGGACGAACCGTGGCCTCCCTATTCTGTCAGTGTGGTGCTGAGGGGAGGTCCGAGGTGGCTCCGCGCCGCCGAGAGGCGGAACTTTCTGCCTACTGTACCGTGGCGGTCTCGAGGAGATCCCAGAGCTCGCCACAAACCCGTCATCCTTCCGTGGTGGAGGGCTCGGGCATCGCGTGCACTAGCATTGCCGCAGCCGCGACATTTTGGCTAGCACGATTGAAGATTGGGGGACGATCGTCCCCTTCGTCATCGTTGATGAGGTGGTGCACGTCGCGAGCCCGTCGCCGAGCTCCTCTGTCGTCGCTGCGGCCTTGCTGCTCCTGCTCAAGAGTGCTTCGGAGCTGTTGCAGAAGGAGTTGATCTTGCTCAACCTTGGCCTGAAGCTCACGGAGCTGTTCCAGGTCCGGGCGTCGAAATTGTCCAAGGGCAAGGTTCTCGTTCCGTGCCGCCGGTGGAACAATGTGTGAAGGCGTAGCATCGCCCGTTCCCTGATGAAGCGGAGTGCGGTTGTCTACCCCCTTGTGCTCGTTGCTCGTGCTTGGCATCCCAAGTCCGATGTGGAAGCACTCACAAGTGGGATCGTAAGTACCTTCATCGTCGGAATCGGAATAGCCAAAGCAATAGTCACTTGTGGCCAAGAAGTGGCGCATGGTTTCGCGGTCATGGAGGTTGGAGAAATCCGCTCCAGCCCATGCCTCGTCCTCCTCCAAGGAGTCGGCGTGGGTGTGGGTCGACGCGGTGGTGTCGAAGTTGAGAGCGAAGCGCTGGCGGCGCTCTGAGAGATCCGCGTGAGCGGAAGCGTAGGCGTAAGCATAAGAGGCGGCAGCATTTCTCAACCCGAAGGGGTATGGAGACAGTGCCATCGCCGGGCTCTGATCTGCCGGAGTTGGCTCCTCAGGGAGTGGTGGAGCGGAGCTTGGTGTTGGGGCGTTGCCGGGTGCCACCGGCGTTTTCCCTTGTCCAGGCTCAGGCTAGACAAGTCCCCAACTAGGGACCTTGCGCCAACAGCAGGTCATGGGATACCATCGGAGAGTGGCGAATCGCCCTGGGTTCGTGTGGCATCAGGGTGATCCTACTCGCGTCATGCCTGGCGAGCGCGGCGAGAGCGGCCTCCCGGGCGCCGCCTGCGCCTGGGCTGCTGGTGTGTGGCGTCGTCGTCGACAGGCGGGGTTCGGGGTGTGAGGAGTACCATGTATTACTCGTGCCCTAGAGACATGAACTCTAGGTTCCCAAACCAGACCACCGTGCCGAGACGTAGTGGTCGTACGGGGTCTGCCATCCGGAACTTGTTGGGATGACGAAGCTGACATGCAGAGGCCCCTACCTGGTGCGCCAACTGTCGGTGTTTTGGACCGAGGGATCCTCAACCAACTAGTGAATTTGTGATGCGTGTTCCCAATCCCGGATGGTGATGCAAAGAGACACAAGGCTTATACTGGTTCAGGCAATCGGTGCCCTATGTCCAGTCTGAGAGATCGATCTTGTATTCCTTGCACCGAAGTGCTTGTAGTAGGGGGTTACAAGCTAGGTGAGAGAGGGAGCTAGTCCCAGGTCTTGGCGGGGAGTGATGTGGGCTACTTGAGACGTTGCTCTCAGGCGGCCAGGAAGTGTGCGTGTTATAGGGTGTTGTTCTTCGTGAGTGCCCCCCTCGAAATGGCCCAAGTCCTTTCCTTTTATAGTTTGAAGGGAGGACAAGGGTAGTACATGTGCTAACTATGCGGCATCATGTGAACAGAGGCAGCGTGTCTGAGCCCTGTAGCCTATTCCTGTGGCGGTGTGGTCGTCGGAGCGGTCCGTCCTTGGAGCACTGGGGTGACGTGCTGGTCACATCTGATCCTGTGCGTTATGGGAGCCCTAGGGCTGCCTCGGAGCGGGCGCGGCGGTCAGTGTGCAGGTCGCTGTGGATTGATTGCACGTGAGGTCGAGGCTCGGTTGGTGCTGAGGCCGAACCACGGTGGGGGGTCTCGGCAGACGTGAATCCCAAGATAGCCGAGACCCTGGTGTAGAGTGCCGAGGCCCGGAGGGAGCGGTTGATCTGGTATACTGGTTTGGAGGCGATGATGACCCAGACCAGGCTTCCCATGCCGCGTTTTTTTCCGGGGCGGGAGTTACGGGGCACAGTGTAGCGCGGGCGCTGATCGTGGGCACAACGCCTCAATACAGTGGCCGGTAATCCCTGCCATGCCCTGTCTCAGCTGATATGGCGCTGATGCGACTTCTTGTCCCGTCGGCCTCTCCGCAGTGTCGAGCCGTCGCCCGGCTGAGATTGCGGGAGTGGTTGACGCATTAATGGGACGTGACATGCTGTCGAGAAGACCGGTCGAGGTGGGAGCGACGGGTCATTGTCAAGCCAGCCTCGAATGATACGGAGGATAGCAGTCTCATCCGAGGCTAGACGCACGGGGCCTTGGGCAAGACGGAGATTGGGCTCCTTGCCGAGGCCTCCCGTGAAAGGCCTCGCGTGAGGCGGAGATTGCGTCAGGGCGCCGAGACCTCCTTGCCAAGTTTTTCTCTTTCTTCTTTGCTCCTCCCCCATTCTTCACCTTGCACTCATAGGACTTGTGACCTTCCTTGTGGCACACATAGCAAACCACGGTTTGTCCTTCATCAAGCTTCTTCACTCCCTTGACGGTGTTATCTTGATGAAGTTGGGCTTGCTTTGCCTTGCCTTTCACTTGAGTCAAGTCCTTGGTGAGGCGAGCTACTTCTTGCTTGAGTTGCTCATTCTCCTTTGCAACCTCTTGTGTGCATGTATCTACAACAACTTTCTCAACACAAACTTGGTTGCACAAGGATGAGTCTAAACATAAATCGTTACAAGAAGTAGAGGCATCCTTTTTAGACATGTTAAAGATAGAACTTTTCTTTTTAGATGCCTTGGTGGGGTTTGAACTAACAGCTTCAAGATTAGCAACTTTATTTGTTAGCTCATCACAATGTTTGCACATGGTTTCCATTTTAGCAAGCAAACTTTTATAAGCATCTTGTGAGCTAGCTAACTTTTCTTTTAATTTTTCATTTTTCTTTACAAGTTGCTCATCATTGATTGTGCATGCATTTGTTGTTGCACTAGCCTTAAGTTGCTCAATTTTAGTAGATAGTTCAACATTGAGATTAGCAAAGTTCTCATATCGTTCAAGCAAAGTTTTGTATGCTTCTTGTGAACTATTCAGCTTTTCTTTTAATTTTTCAAGCTTCTTTTGTTGACTAGTGCAAACTTTAGGATAATTAAGATTTTGTTGCACAATTTCATCATAAGAAGGCATTTCATCATCACTATCACTCTCACTAGAGGATGAGCTTTCGTTACCTCGTGCCATAAGGCACACACGAGAAGAGCTTGATGATGAGTGCTTGTGGCCTCGCCTCTTGTGATGGTGTTCTTCTTCACTTGAAGAATCATCCCATGACTTTATTGATGTGAGGGCTTGGTTCTTGCATGCCTTCTTCTTTGTCTTGGGTGTGGGCTTGTTTGGACAAACTTCCACAAAGGGCCCCAACTCGCCGCATCCATAGCATCCTCTCTTTCTTTGATCATTTCTTTGATTGGTAAAAATGATATCTTGGAATTAGATGGGAACCCCCTTGACATTGAGCCTTTGGATCATCTTCTCCACCTTGTTAATTAGTTTGATTGATTCTTCATCAAAGTCGGAGGTGGAGGAGGAAGATTGATCATCATCACTTGATTCATCATCCTCATCTTCTTCATCTTCACTTGAGGAGCTTAAGCTTGAGCTTGTCTCAACTTGCTTGCCCTTCATCTTCTTTTTTTCGCTACATGCGAGAGCTTTGCCTTTGCTCGATGAAGAGGCTTCTTCTTGACCCATCTTACATGACATTTCAAATGCCACTATCTTGCCAATGACTATGCACGGGGTCATGGTGCTCAAGTCTTCCATGTTGTGAAGGATGGTGATGATGCTTGCATATTTCTTTTGCGGTAGCATGGAGATGATCTTCCTCACGATGTCCACATCATCTAGCTTTGTTAGTCTTATTGAATGGAGCTCATTGATAATTAGATTCAAACGAGAATATATATCACAAACAAGCTCATCATCATTCGTTGTAAAGGAATCATAATTTTGTTTAGCTAGACAATGTTTTTGCTCACGGACATTTGATGTGCCGTCATGGAGCTCTTGAAGTTTTAACCAAATTTCATGTGCCATATTTAAAGTGAACACTTGGTTAAACACATCCATGCTAAAAGATTCAAACAAGCAATTCTTAGCTCTAACATTGAAATGTATTTCCTTTTCTTCACTCTTCGTGGGTTTATTGGGATTCTTAATGGTTTTCATCCCATCACGAGTGACTCTCCAAACACCCAAATCAATCCGCCTCAAGGTAGCAAGCCATTCTAGCTTTATAATAGGGGAAGTTAGTGCCATCAAAGTGCGGAGGCCTAGAGGTATCCATCCCAACCACTATAAATGGCGTCGGCTCAACGGCGATTAAGCCAAAGGTCCAAATTGAGCCCACCGGCTCTGATACCAATTGAAGGGGACCATGACGCCTAAGAGGGGGGGTGAATTAGGCAACTTAAAATTCAAACTCTAAACTATGGCCTCTTTTTCTACCCTAGGCAAAACATATGCAAAAGATAAACTATCCAAATGTGCAACTATGGTTTTGCTAGTGTGTTGCTATCTCTACCGTAAAAGGAGTAATGTAATCAATGTAAATGCGGAAGCTAAAGAGCAAGGTAGAGATATGCAAACTCCTGTCTATGACTCCGGTATGTTTACCGATGTATCGAGAAGCGTGCAAGCTTCCCCCTAGTCCTTGTTGGAGCCCCTCGCAAGGAATCCCTCGCAAGGGCCAGGCTCTCGGTCGGGTAACTCCATGGATAGCCTTGGGCCTTCCCCACACGCAAGTGGGTCTCCGACATGCCTTCCGGCAAGCCTCTCCCGGATGCTCCCCGCCATCTTCACTATCAAGCTTCCGGCCAAAACGCCATGGGCCTTGTTCCCTCTGGTACACGGTGGCGGCCACACCACAAACATGGTTGGTGTGGTCTCGTAAGACTACAAGCCCCTCCAATGTACAACAATGGTGCGCGCAAGCACCGAGTGGTAAGAGGTATGCCAACCTCACTAAACACTAGGCCTCAACCTAGAGCAAGCGCATAAGCGGTGGTCTAATCAACCTAAGCACTTCACAAAGCACCTACGCTAATCACCTAATGAAACACTAAGCACTATGCAAGTGGAGATCTCTAAAATGGTGTATCAACACCCTAGATATGTTTCCTTAGCTCCACTCATAACAAATGGCCGGTTGGGGGTTGTATTTATAAGCCCCATTGAGAAAGTAGCTGTTGGGGATAAAATACCGCTTTTCTGCTACTGACCGGATGCTGGAGTCATCCTGATCGGACGTGTTCGGTCGTCCCGACCGTTGGAGCCGCGAACAACTGATCGGATGCTGCCAGCGTCCGGTCACTTGCCACCAGACGCGTCCAGTCGCAAGTTCACCGCTCTAGAACCTCTCTGTACTCGATCAGACGCTACTGTCCTGTGTCCAGTCGGTTTGCCGCCAGCATCCGGTCCAGCATCTGGTTTCTGCTGCTGTTGCTGAGCCTCTGATCGAAGCGTCTGGTTGCTTTTCGTCAGCGTCCGGTCCAGCGTCCGGTCGCTGTTGTGAGCTCGTTTCTTCGCGATCTTGTGTGCGGCTTGGTTCCTATCTTCATGCTTGGACTTTGCTTAATATCTTGGGTCTTCTCTTGTGCTCCTAAGGTGTTGCTTGAGGTGTTGATCATCGGATCATCACGTTGCCTTTGTCCAAGTCATGTCTTGCATCCTATTGAACTACAAAGCACTCACTTGCAAATTCATTAGTCCAGTTTAGTTGTGTTGGTCATCAAGCACCAAAATCCAAAGTAAATGGGCCTAGGGTCCATTTTCCTTACAAGTGTTTTGCCCCACTTCAAATTTCAGTTTCTTTCATGAAACAAATATCTTGCCTTTGATGCTAGCTTTTCAAGAATTCAGAGAGGAGAAGAGAACAAAATCCACGCTCTAGAATTCAGGAATCACGCATGTCTCTAACCGTGCTCCTTTTGGCTTGTGTTTTGTAGCAAGCTACAAACAGCAACACAAGGGCTGCTATCGAGTCTCTGAAGCCCAAGCTGAAGGTCAGTTGCATTGGACCCTTACAACACTCAGTTCAACTAATGACTTTCCCTGATATAGCAAACTTCACCTAAGTGAATTCATGTGATTTCTCCAGCACTGAGACTGAACTTACTAATGGTCTGTTCCTAATTCCCCTTTCCAGAGAACACCTCACCACCATCTGCCCCCTCGTAAGCCCACCTGCGCTTCTAGTTGAGAGTTGAGATGATGCACGGTAAGCTAGCTAGCTGGCCTCCAAGCTTCTTGTATGAACTTTGCACTTGTATTTAATAATCACTCCCTATAGGCAAACAACTTTGACAAAGCACAATTAGCTAAGTACTTAAAATTTGATAGAATTAACTTTGGACTTAATGTGGCCTGTAGCGTTAGCATGAGCAATATACTAGTAGGGTAAAGTTGCTGAATTAGTACACTTCTTGAGATGTCCTAAATTGTGTGAGAATCCTGCAGGTGGCATTTTAGTTGGTTCTGATGGATTAGAGTACATCTTTGACAACAAAAGTAATTAGAACTATTGGTTGTCCTCCATTGAAAATACGGCTAAGAGACAATCAAGCAAAAGGAACCAACAAGTCAGCAACACAGAGGTGATTTTTTTGTAACCCTGTTAGTCTTTAGTTTTGTCGACACAGAATTTTCGTCTCTGTGCCGAGGACACACGCAGCAAGCCGGAAGGGTCTGCTCGATGGAGCAGATCTGCCTAGCTTTAGCGCAAGGGTGGTCGATCCTGCGCAATCATCCTGAGACGTGCCAGTCAATTTGACCCTGCAATTGACAAGGAAAGAAAACTTGTTAGTAATTAAGGGCAGAACGTGCCGGTGTTGCCAGACAGTCCTGAATGTGCGGCTCTGAGAGCCGTTATGAGAGGAGATCGACTAAATAGTCGATTCCAGCATATTCATAAGAATAAATCGGTTAAAGCTCATGGGGTTGTGTAAGAAGAATCGGTTATCATCCAATGATAGATATAATTCGAGCAATAATTTAATCAATGGCAATAAGATATCAATAGGTGATTGGTTTAAACTGAGCCTAATGATTACAAGTAACCGAACCCCTTTTCAAAACAATCATACCACTTAACCATTTAATAAAGATAAATCTAATGAACATGTTAGATCTCATCTATCGCCAATGACTAGTGGGGCATGAGGCAGAATCATGCAGGCCGTAGAAACAACAATAGACTCGACGACCCTAACTCATTACTAATATCAGTGGGGCATGAGGCAGAATCATGCAGGCTGTAATACAATAATAAGATCATGGGGCTAACATATCTTTCAACTTATTTCTACTTCAATAGTCTCGTGATGTGAACTGCTCGTGAAAGCACTCGATATCGGCTAAATAGCCGATTCAGGCATAACGCACAGTTAAGGTCATGCCTTCTCCAGAATGGATCTACCAACTAACGATCCCCGCTCCACGGTGCTAACAATGGGGTGAGAGGCAGAATCCCACAGGCCGTGATAACAGGACCATTGAAACGGTTCTCGCTAACCGATAGATCTACTCAAGATCGAACATGCCTTAACCGCACGCTATGCACGATTAAGATTGATGCAAAACAGACGATAAAAACATAACTCATCGCTTAAGATGTAGATTAGATCCAGTTTTAGATTAGCAAACGATGAGTTAAACAAGATGTAAGGCTGATCCAGATCAATCTCAATCGGGCAGAGTGATATTGCTATAATTAGATAAACAATGAAAGCAATAAGCAATATCGGTAACTTAATGAATCTACCAAAGACTGCCATACTAAGGTAGAGCCGATAACTTGACCTTGATCTAATTCAAGCAGTGGGGTGTGAAGGCAGAATCTCACATGCCATACTTGAATTAGGCAAGAGTCGATAACTAGCTTATACTAGAGCCGCAGTGGGGGTCGACCGGATCGATGCAACCATACGAACATAGGTATAAACCATGATAGTACTTACAACAAGCAGTGGAGGTCGACCGGATCGATGCAGCCGTACTTGCTAAAGAACTCGCTGAGATCTACTCTACTCCTACTCCTAAGGGGTGGCCGGAGCCGAAAAAGTAATTGACTTGTATTTGATTGATTGGTTGTTTTTTACAATAGCCGGGGCTTGATATTTATACCCAGGGTCTAAACATGAGTCCTACCCGATCTAATTTAAGATAACTTGGACCCTAATTTAAGCATGACTTGGACCCTAATCTTTCCCCTTTTGTAGAGTCCGATATGTGTCTTCTTGATGCCAACCATATTTCATCGTCGTTATCTGCTGACGTCATTCAGAGAGAACCGATCCAGTGTCGCATTCGACTCGGCAGATATCAATTTCTATTCAATCGACTCCTTGATTGGCACGATCTTGGTAGCCCGCGAGTTCCCGCATTTTTCACCCAAATTTTGGTGTAAACAAGTTTAAGATTCCAAATTTACTTTGTTGAGTCCATGCGATTGTTGCCAAAATAATACAATTTTAGTTTGCCTAATGCATATACTAATGTTAATGATTCTTTTCAGGAGCAAGATAGAGTGGAGCGCACGATTGATGGGATGATCAATAGCAAGACAACCTTTGCTGCAGTGCTAGACATAGCTCATTACATTTTGATGTGTTCAAACTAGCTAGTGTGTGTTAGATATCTTATGTGTTTCAAGTTGTGCGTGTGTTATCGACTAGGTTTGACATTGGATGGTTTCATTAATGATTTGTACGAACAAAGCATATTTTAGTTTAATGAACATCTAAATGCTTCATTCATCATATATTGTTTGACGTGCAACTATTGTTTGAAGCTACCAAACTAAACGTTGCAATATGGACTATTGGCATAATCATTTGGTGTTTCAATATATGCTATAGCAACAAACAAATAGTGTGGCAAAAAAGCCTCAAACCAACGAAACAGCAGGCATGGCAACAGAGTCTCCAAACTATAGTAACACAATAATAATTGTGGCAATAGAGGGTACGAGTACAACAACCATATGTTTGTTGTGGCAACAAAGGGTTCCACCTATTGCAACCACAATGTTTACTATGGCAACAGAGGCCACCTCTAGCAATCAAATATTTTTCGTGGCAATAGAGGGTTCCACCTATAGCAACCATATAGATAGTGTGGCAATAGCGAGGCCACCTGTAGCAACCAAATATTTGTTGTGGCAATAGAGGGTCCACCTATAGCAACCACAAAGATAGTGTGACAACAAAGGGACCATCCATTGCAATGCTATTGATGCATGGCATTAAGGTCTATGGCAACACCCATTGTCATTGCTAGTGAACCTATTGCTACTCTTTGGGTATGTGGCAATAGGTATCTTTGGCAATGCCAGGTTTGTTGCAATAGTTATGTTTGCAACACCCATGGTGGTTGCTTATACTATGTCTTGCAACACTCCATTGTGTTGCAACAACACACCTTTGTGTTGCAATAAGGGAAAACCTATTGCAACACCAAAATGAACCGTGGTGCAAACTTTAAACCACGGTTAGAGTGGCAACGCCTCCCAACGCTTTTTTTTTTGTGTTGCAAATTTGTCTATTGCAACACTTTTTGGCCTATTGCTACACTTTTAGGTAGTTGCATCAGGGGCAAAACCTTGTAGTGTTTCTCTAGTAATATCCCCAGAACTCAACAATAGAAGACAAAGCTTATCGAAGTTAGAACTAGAAGACCTTTGTGATCTTCTCTACGCTCCTATTATCTAGCCTTGATTGTGAAGTTGGGTTAAGCTAGATTTGGTTATTCTCACACACGTTTCCTCGAGTTTGATATAAAACTGGGTACTCCCAGTGAAGTGCTACATCAGTATAATATCCATGTGCTTGCAAATTATTCTATGTGCATTAATATATACCAACAAGCATTTCTGGCACCATTGCCAGTGAAACGGTTGTTGAGTTAACTTCAAACCTAGCTTATCCTTGTATCATTATTCTTTTATCTTTTATCTTTTTGTTCTTTTCTTTTATCATGGATCTAGAATCCACCCCTATCTACCAATATGCTGCACCAACAAGCGCACACCTACAATGACTACAACTATGCAAAGCCTATCCTAACGCCTGACTATAAGTTGCGCTCGTGTTTAATCAACATAGTTCAGGATCAATCTTTTTTGGGCGAAGATGATGAGAATCCCTATTCCCACCTAAATGAGTTTGAGCAAACCTGTGCATGCCTACGCATAGCGGACATGTCAGACGAAACCTTATGATGTAAGCTTTTTCCTTTCTCTTTGACAGGAAAAGCTAAACGTTGGTACAAGCTCACCATAGGGAGTAGACAAGGAGATTGGGAAGCCTTGTGTTCTATCTTTTGCTTGCAATTCTTTCCCATCTCTAGAGTAGGCAGCCTTTGTTCAGAGGTTCTATCTTGTAAATAAGAAGAACAAGAATCTCTAGGCACAACATGGGAATGTTTTAATTCTCTCATTAATATTGGCCCTGACCTTGCCATTCAAGACCCCATTCTTTTTCAACACTTTATATATGGGTCTTGATAGGAAAACCTCGAAGCATCTTGATACGGCTTCAGGAGGCTCATTCCTCCTTGTTTTTGCTAATTTAGGGAGAAGCATTCTTACTAAATTCCTAGAGAACACCCCTGAACCTGAACTTTTGCCTAACACAGCACCAGCTTCAGCTATCGCAAATCCCAAACCACCTGAAAAAGGAGGAAACTCGAATTTCGGATTTCATGCTTGAATTCGATGTTGTACTTTTTGATGAATATGGAGATACCTCGAATTACCTTACTATGAGGAGACCCCAGAAGCCTAGGAAATCATCATCCCATGAAGAACCTTTAGACCCTTATGAGGAAGCTTTCCTTAAAAAGACTACGAAAGAGCTAGTGTCTATAATAAGCAATGAATGGCTAGAAGAATCAGAGCTTTCCTCTGATGTGATTCATCTAGATTCACCTTCTATTTCCATTCATTGCCAAATCAACAAAGCTCCTTTCAATGCTCTTTATAATCTAGTTATGGGTGTTAATACCATGTCTGCATCTTTTGCTCATAATTTATTGAAACACATGCCATTAACCCCAACAACAAAGTTATTGAAAGGTCTTTCAGGACACATTCTCCCAAGTTTGGGATTCTGTATGTCCTCTCTATCCAGGTAAAAGGAACCATGGTTCATTTGAGCTTTTATATCTTTGATATCATGGAGTTCAATCTGTTGACAGAACAACTAATTGAAAGACTTATTCAAGAAGGACAAACGAGGAAGTTGAAGATAAGTGTCGGGAAAAACTTTAAACTTTATATACCTATTACTCATTCTCTAAACTCTGAGACTAAGCCAATTCCCGAGGAAGACCCAATGGAAGAGGTTAAGGTTGCATCTCTTGATGATTTGATCAAACCGAAACTTGAAGAAGATGCCCAGTTCTTCATCGAAGATGAAGACAAAAATCTTATAGATTCTGAACCTCTAGATGAATTGTTGGAACCACCTATGCCCACCATTGAGCTTAAACCCCTGCCTCCTGGTCTTAGATATTCTTTTCTCAATGTTGATCAGGATTCTCCTATGATCATAAGTGATAAACTCTCTCAGGAAGAATCCCTCTGCTTGATAATTGTCTTAGAAAAGCATCGCTCTACTTTTGGCTACTCATTCTAAGACCATAAGGGAATTAGCCCTGCTCTTTGCACCCATCGCATCCCTATAGGCCCCGACTCTATGCCTTCTAGGGAGCCATAGCGAAGGCTTAATAATGCGATGAGAGACGTTGTTAAGAAAGAGGTGTTAAAACTCTTGCACGTCGGGATCATCTACCCTGTTCTGTACAGTGAGTGGGTAAGCGCTGTTCAAGTTGTGCCTAAAATGGGAGGCATGACTGTTATAAAAAATGAAAAGAATGAATTAATCCCCTAAAGAACCGTCACTGGATGGCGGATGTGTGTTGACTACTGAAAACTTAACAAGGCGACAAAGAAAGATTATTTTTTGTTGCCCTTCATTGTTGAAATGTTGGAGCGACTGGCAAATCACTCTTTCTTCTATTTCCTTGATGGATATTCAGGTTATCATCAGATACGGATCCATCCAGATGATCAAAGCAAAACCACCTTTACATGTCCATATGGAACTTATGCTTATTGTAGAATGTCTTTTGGACTATGTAATGCTCTAGCTTCTTTTCAAAGATACATGGTGTCTATATTTTCTGATATGATTAAAGAAATCATGGAAGTTTTCATGGATGACTTTTCTATTTATGGGAAAACTTTTGATGTTTGTCTTGAAAATTTAGACAAGGTTTTGCAAAGACGTGAAGAAAAACACTTAGTCCTTAATTGGGAAAAATGTCATTTCATGGTTAGAGAAGGCATAGTGCTTGGACACTTGGTGTCTGAAAGAGGGATTGAGGTAGATAGAGCTAAAATTGAAGCAATTAAACAGTTACCTCCTCCCATAAATATTAGAGGGATCCGCTGTTTTCTTGGTCATGCTGGGTTTTACCACCACTTTATAAAAGATTTTTCACACATTTCTAGACCACTTACAAATATTTTGGCTAAGGATGGTCCCTTTGAATTTGATGATGCATGCTTAAAATCTTTTAACATTCTTAAAAAAGCACTCATCTCTGCACCAATCATTCAACCCCCTGATTGGTCGCTACCTTTGGAAATCATGTGTGATGCTAGTGATTATGTTGTGGGGGCAGTTTTGGGACAAACAAAAGATAAGAAGCATCATGCAATTGCTTATGCAAGTAAAACACTGACAGGACCAAAACTTAATTATGCAACAACTAAAAAAGAGCTCATGGCTGTTGTTTTTGCTATTGATAAGTTTAGATCTTACTTAGTAGGAGCTAAGGTGATTGTCTATACTGATAATGTTGCTTTAAAATACCTGCTCACTAAGAAAGATGCTAAACCTAGACTTATAAGATGGATTTTGTTACTCCAAGAATTTGACTGAGAAATAAAAGAAAAAGAGGGAGTAGAAAATTATGTCACCATATCAACTTGTCTATGGAAAGACCTGTCATATACCTGTTGATCTAGAATTGAAAGCTCACTGGGCCATCAAGCGATGGAACATAGACTTTGAAGCTACAGGAATCAAGAGGAAGATGCAACTCTCTGAGCTTGATGAATGGTGTGAAAAAGCATATCATAATGCCAAGATATATAAGGAGAAAACCAAAAGATGGCATGATAAGAGGATCAAAAAGGAGTTTGCCCCCAGAGATAAGGTATTACTTTTTAATTCTAGGATGAAATTATTTGGGCATGGAAAACTTTGAAGAAATGGGAAGGACCATTCAAGGTCATAAGCACTTCGTCACATGGAGCGGTGTCACACCCGATTTTAAGGATAAAATGGGATGCAAAATCTTATGTGCACCCAGAGATCAGTCACACACATAAGCCGACAAATTATGAATAGTATCATCACAAGTGTTTATTACTTCACGAATAATAGAACATAGTCTTCGCATATATGTAGCGGAAGTATAAAGAAAAGATCTCTCGCGGAAGCTCTATAGCACAGGGACGTCAACTGGTTGACCACAAGTCTAGTAATCCTTAGGGAAATTGTCATTACCATAGCCATCTGTTACCCATCCAGGATTTTTATCCAAATAATGAAAATAAACAAGCGTAAGTACATGTCGTACTCAACAAGTGTAACATGGGGTTAATGAGGCTCAAAAGGCTTGACACAGGTTTAACTGCATTCAGCTTTTAGTTGTCAAAGTTTTAGCATAAGAGTAGCAATAAATTGTTTCAATTCCCAAAGCAAAACACAAGATCAATGTAAACATGAATAATGAATAGCATAAACAGATAATTCTTAGTGATCATCTATTCTATAAGGGTCGAAGGCCGCTCGTAATCGTGAGCACGGCTGATATACCAGTTTTACACTCTATAGAGGTTATACACTTTCACTGTGAGTCATGATACCCATATGCCTAGGTTTGCAACTCCCAAAACACTTCCAAGGTGAGCAGGTAGGGGTCACTATGAAGCCTTTCAAAGGTTCGTCTAACAAGTTAGGGCCATTAGATTCACTTGGCAAACAGATATAGGAACCCCCCTGTCGAATGGCACAATTCCATCACGGCTATACACATAAGAGTAGAGGTTGTCCTATACCCGATTCGGCAAGCCATTCTTATGCCAATACAGGTAACCGCTAACAAGCTAGAAAAGGTCCTCATACTGAGCTAAAGCTAGAGCCATGTAGCCCTCACAGTTGTACTGTAAGTCCCGGAAGTTCGCTTACAGATAAGTCTTTAGGGAGAGGAATCTGAAGCATTTAGAAAGTAGCTAAATACTCCAGCCCCCTATTTCCAAGTTGCTAAAAAGTCATATTTTAAAGTTTATTGCATATACCATTAGTCAAGTTACAAGATCATGATTTAATTGAGCACTAGCAAAGCTACCCAATGCATATCCCGTAGGTGACAAGGTATATGTTCAATTCTAGGAAATCCTTATAAAGGTGACACATGCAACATGAGTTAAATGTATTAAGGTGAATAGGAAACAAGGATAATCCCATGCTATACTTGCCTTGAACAAAATGCTCCTACTGATCCTACTCATCAAAGTAGTACCCTTGATCTCCCACGAATTGCTCACCGTCTATACTCGATAATCACAGCAACATACATGCATCCAGAAGCAATCATGCATAGCAAACAAAAGCTATAGATTAGAACAGTACACCAAACAACATAAAATCAAGATGAAAAGTTTGTAAAATGAATCTACTTCTCACTACGAACACACAAACGCGAAGATCACAAAAATCGGAGCTAAAACGAAGAAGTCATGAATTAAACAAGTTTTCCTTTAGTAAAATAATAGATTAAATCTAACCTCAAACTTTAAAAGTTGAAAACCTACTAAACAGTAGTATGAATTTGTAGATTATGGAATTACGAACCCAACGCAAGTTGAACGGATCAAATCGGAGTTAAAACGAAGATTTTATAGCTAAACCAAGATTAGTGGCAAAACTATAAATAGGTCAAAACGTATTTTAGATCTAACCGAAACAAAGTACGCTTTTAAAAGAAGAAAACGAAATCGGGAAAGATGCTATGGACTGCGGGTTACAAACTAAATAATTATGAGGGCTCTTTTGCAAATCTACAAGGCGAAGGGGTGTCATAGCATCTAGGCTGTTGGATTAGATTCGGGCGGCTGAGATCAAATCAGAAAGGAGAGTGAGAGGGCTGGCCAGCAGGCGGGGTCGACGGTGAGGTTCCATGGTGGCGCCATGGACGGTGTGGGTGGTGCTCGGCAAACTTGGTCCACGGACCACCGTTCGACGAAGCAAGAGCACAAGAAGCTAGAGGAGGCGACGGCGAACACGACTAGATGGTTTACCTCGGCGTGAAGGGACGAAGGGCAGCGCGACGCTCGATGATGCGGACGGCAATGGCGGCGACTAGGGCTAGGCGGCGACTCGATGTCTCGGCGAGGCGAAAAACTTGCTGTAAGGAAAGATAGGGAGGCGGTGCAGACTCGGGCTGCTATTTATGGCGGAGCTGACTTGGGAAGCACGCCACTGCGAGGCTCGTAGCGGATGCGGACATGGCAGCATGATGAAGTCTGTGTCGGACACGAGATGGAGGAAAAAGATATGCCAGATAGGTGGGCCAGGGCGCGGCGCATCTAGCTGGGCCGGTCGCGAAAGTGGGCTGGGGTACGTGGAAGAGGGAGCTGGGCCGCGTAGAAGCAAAGGAACGCAGGCGGCTGGCCAACAGGTCAAGGAGAGCAGGCCGACTAGCTACGGTAGGCCGAATTCAAGGAAGGGAGAGAAAAATACTTTTCCATTTTCTAAACTAATTTCCAACCAAGTTTTGAATGCAAATTCCAATCAATTTGAAATCTGACGTCAAACCACACAATACAAAATAATATGCAGTAGCATGAATGCGCATACATGTGTATAGACCTATATTTGATTTTAAATTAGAACAAAATTATTATTTTCCTAAATTCAAATGCTCACAAAAATGCATAATTAAATTGTTTTCGCCTATTTTAAAATTATGCAAATTTTAGGGTGTTACAATTCTACCCCCCCTTAAAATGAATCTCGTCCTCGAGATTCGGACGATGCTTACTCAAAAAGCTGCGGGTATGTTTTCCTCAAATCCTCTTCTCTTTCCCAAGTAGCCTCATCTTTTGTATACCGATTCCACTAAACCTTACATATATTTATAACTCGGCTCCTTGTAACTCTTTCTGCTATCTCCAAAATCCTTTCTAGAAAGTCCTCATAAGTGAGATCTTCCTTAACTGTAAGTTCCTCCAATGGTATCTGCTCCTCGGGTACATGTAAACACTTCTTTAGTTGAGACACATGGAACACATCATGTACACCTAACAAACTCCCAGGCAATTCCAACTGATAAGCTACTTCTCCACGTCTCTCTAAAATCTTGAAAGGCCCAATATACCTTGGTGCTAACTTTCCTTTCATGTTAAACCTTCTCACACTTCTCATAGGTGACACCTTCAAGTAAACATAATCCCCTATTTCAAAAACCAACTCTCTTCTCCTAGTGTCGGCATAACTCTTCTGTCGAGACTGAGCCACTCACAACTTATCTCTGATCATCCTTACTTCCTCTTTTGCGTCTCTTAAAACATCTGGTCCGAACACTTGAGTTTCTCCCATTTGATTCCAAAACAATAGGGTTCTACACTTTCGTCCATACAAAGCTTCAAAATGTGTCATATTGAGACTCTTCTGATAACTATTATTGTACGAGAACTCTGCATAAGGCAAACTCTTGTCCCAACTTGTAACGTACTACAATGCACAAGCCCTCAACATATCCTCTAATATCTGATTAACCCTCTCAGTTTGTCCATCTGTCCGAGGATGATATGCTATACTAAAATTTAACTTTGTCCCCAATGAACTATGTACTTGCTGCCAAAAATGAGATGTAAATTGAGTACCTCGATCAGACATAATTTTCTTGGGAACTCCATGTAGACACACTATCCTCTCCATATATAATTGCGCCAACTTCGGTCCTTTATAATGTGTCTTGATTAGTATAAAGTGAGCAACTTTAGTTAACCGATCCACTATCACCCATATTGAATCATGACCTCTCTGAGTACGTGGTAACCCAACTATAAAATTCATACCAACTTCTCCCCACTTCCACTCAGGTAACTTCATGGGTTGTAACAATCCTGTAGGTCTTTGATGTTCAGCTTTGACCCTCGGACACGTATCACATATAGCAACATATTCATCAACATCTCTCTTTAGTCTGTACCACCAATACTTCTCTTTCAGATCCAAGTACATCTTCGTACTCCCAGGATGAATAGAATAAGCAGACTCATGTGCCTCATGAAGAATTACATCTCGTATAGCCTTATTCTCAGGGACACATAGTCTTTTCCCAAACCACAGAGTTCCATTATCATCCATACAGAAACCTGGTGCCTTACCAATCACTATGTTTTCTGCTATTTCTTTCAATTTCGCATCATGTAACTAGCCCTTACGTATTTCTTGCTCCAATTTAGGCTCCAACACCAACTCCACTGCATTAGTGACAAAACCCAAGTTCAGTCGCTCAAATTCAGCACACAACTCACTTGACATAGGTGCCACTTGCACCTCATTGGCATAACTCTTCCTGCTAAGAGCATCGGCAACCACATTCACCTTTCCTGGATGATAGTGTACTTCCAGATCGTAATCTTTAATCAACTCCAACCAGCGACGTTGTCTCATATTCAGATCCGTCTGAGTGAAAATGTACTTCAGACTCTTGTGATCAGTATAGATGTCACTCTTATGTCCAATAAGATAGTGCCTCCATATTTTCAAAGCATGAACCACTGTTGCTAACTCCAAATCATGAGTAGGATAGTTTAGCTCATGCTTTCTCAACTGTCAAGATGCATAAGCCACTACTCTGCCTTCTTACATAAGAACACATCCAAGACCTTAACGAGATGCATCACAATAGATCAAAAAGCTCTTGTTCAAATCTGGCAAAACCAACACTGGGGCGGTAGTCAATCTTTTCTTCAATTCCTCAAAGTTAGCCTACCACTTCTCGAACCACACAAACTTAGCATTTTTCTCCAACAAAGATGTCATAGGCTTGGCAAGTTTAGAGAAACCTTCTATGAACCTTTTGTAGTATCCAGCTAATCCTAAGAAACTATGAATCTCTCCTATATCAGTTGGTGATTTCCAATTCAACACATCTCTCACCTTGCTTGGATCTACTGATATTCCACCATTAGAGACAACATGGCCTAGGAAAGAAACTTCCTTCAACTAGAATTCACACTTGCTTCGCTTAGCATACAACTTGTGTTCTCTGAGCTTTTGCAAGACCAACCTTAGATGTTCAGCATGCTCTTCTTCTATTTTGGAGAATACCAACATATCATCGATAAATACCACCACAAACTTATTCAAAAACTCCATAAACACCTTATTCATCAAGTACATAAAGTAGGTAGGTGCATTGGTCAAACCAAAGGACACAATGGTGTACTCGTACAAACCATACCTCGTAGTAAAAGTTGTCTTGGGTATGTCAGTTGGATGAATCTTCAACTGATGATAGCCAGAACGAAGATCAATCTTAGAGAAAACACAAGCACCTCTCAACTGATCAAACAAGTCATCAATTCTAGGCAACGAATACTTGTTCTTGATAGTAACCTCATTGAGTGACCAATAATCAACACACATCGTCTGAGTACCATCCTTCTTGTCAACAAATATAATCGGTGCTCCCCAAGGTAACGAACTAGGATGAATGAAACCTTTCTCCTGTAACTCTTTTATTTGTTTCTTAAGTTCCTCTAATTCATTAACCCCCATTCTATATGGACGCTTAGCTATAGGTGCAGTTCTAGGTAATAATTCAATAATAAACTCAATGTTAGGTGGCATACCTGCCAAGTCATCGGGGAACACATCCGAAAACTCATCCACTACTAGGTCCTCCTTGTTGACACGATCATTAAGCTAGTTCACTTTGGCTGTTGACTGTGCTTGTACTATAACATCAACACTGATTCTATCCCCATTCAGTGTGGTCACAACAACTACCTTCTCTTGACACTGAATGACTGCCCGATTTTGCTTCATCCAGTCCATACCCAGAATCACATCAATGCTAGACGTTCTCAGCACAATGGGGCTCACTTTGAACTCTACCCCCCTTAAGGATAGACTAGTCGGAAGACACGATAGGAAGCTTGCATACTGCCTCCTGGTGAGTTTACAAATATGGGATTTTGCATGGCACATAAGGGTATGCGATGGTTTCTAACAAATGCTTGTGATATGAATGAATGCGAAGCTCCAGAATCAAAAAGAACAGTGGTAGGGGTGGAATTGACATTGAACATACTGAGCATGACTTCGGGTTCTACAAGCGCCGTCTCGGTAGACACATGGTTCACCTTTCCTGTGTTAGGTGCTGGCTTCTAGGGTGTTCCCTTCTGATTACTATGTTGACCCTGGGGTGTTTGCTGATTCTGCTTCCTGGGGCAATGGTTAGCATAATGCCCAACTTCTCCACAATGATAGCATACGTTGGGAGTGCTAGGTGCACTGGTCTTCATGGGAGTGTTGTTGGGTGTTCCCTGTCGTGGTGTCTGCTAGCCACTCGGCTGCTGAGATGTTGATTGCCATTCTGCTACTGGTTTGGGTTGCGCTGAGGGTACTGACCATGATTCCACTGATTAGGTGGTCCCTAGAACCTCTACTGGAATCCTTGCTGAGGGTTGGTGTGCGGACGAGTATTACTTCCAGAGGCCTGTCCCTGAAGCCTCCTCTTCTTGGTCTCCATCTCCTTGCGCTTATTGTCAATAACAATAGCGTGATTCACCAGTGTCTAAAAATTGGGGTATGTATTGGACATAAGTTAGAGTTGCAGACCATCATACAGACCCTTGAAAAAAGCGGCGTTGCTTATTAGCATCATCAGCCACCTCATTTGGAGCGTAATGTGACAACTGAGCAAATTTGACACGATACTTAGCCACGGACATAGATCCCTACTTCAAAGCTCTGAGTTCCTCCCGCTTGAGCTCTATCAATCCCTCTAGTATGTGGTAAGATCTGAAACTCTCTCTGAACTCCTGCCAGGTGATAGGAGGAGCATTGGCAGGACGTCCATACTCGAATGCCTCCCACCAGTCTTGGGCTTCTCTCTGAAGTTGTCCAGACGCGTACAACACCTTCTGCTGGTCATTGCACTGTGCTATGTTGAGTTGCTTTTCCACTACACGAAGCCAATCATCTGCTTCCAGTGGATTAGTGGCATGAGAAAACACTAGAGGATGACCCTTCAAGAATTCACCACGCTTGTCACGCGGTGCCCCACCAATCTGTTGATTCTGCTGATTCTGCACTAGAGCTTGCATAAGCTGTGTCTGCACTGCCAGAAGTTGCTCCATAGTCGGTGGTGGTGGTGGTGGTGGATGTGGGGGAACACCTCCATGACCTCGGCCTCTTCCTCTTCCAGACATCTGACATCCAACACAAATATTCAAAATTTAGAGATTTCCAAGTTAGAATATATTCTGAAAATTTTCTGGACGAGTTTCATCAGCAGCAGCTCGGTAAAACAGTCATATCTCGAGTTACAGAAATCCAAAAGAGGCATACTTTATATGGATGGAAATCTTACAAAATTATCTACAACTTTTATTCAGACCACATTCCCAGATTCTATCGTTAGTTTACTCAAAAATAGGATACAACCGAAACTTTTCTACATTCTAGACTGCGCAGAAACTTTATATTGAAATAGCCATATATCACAAACTGGATCAGATATAGAGGTGATTCCAGAGACATTGGAAAGATACTTGAGTCTAGTTGTTCCCATAAAAATTTCATAATTTTTGGTTGAGTAGATTTAGATTGGCACTAAGATAAGGGCAGACTGCTCCGAAAAGCAGATTCCGAGAGAACAAGATATACCAAACCCAACTATTTATTTATTGACCCAAAATTTAATATTCTTATCTATGGAACTTGCGGATATGCCCACAAAGTTCCAGCACTCATTACAAAAATCCAACTCACACATAAACATAATAACAAATCAACTAGGCACACCAAAGTTCACACCGCACTAATAGACTCGAGTCAACTTGACTTGTTCTACTAACAGCTTATTACATAAAAGGGACTCCAACATCTATTGGCGAAATTTATGGGGAAGCTCCTCGTACATCTTTGGTAGGTTGAGGCATACCCTTTGCTCATCTATCACCTGTCGGTATCTCTTAAGGGTTTCCTATTGTGCCTTCAACTGATCTTCTAGTCGTCGAATCTTCGCTACAGACTCAGCCAAAGTGTACCATCACTTGGGTAGTTGGATCCGTGCCCTGAGGGTCCATCATTGCCCACTCTAATTTAGGGTGTTGGCGAGGGAGGAATCGATATTGGTCATCCTTCATATCCTCAAATCATCGACCACGGAGACCCATGCAGGCTGCAGCGGCTTCATCTTCTATGCTATTCTCCATGGTGGCATAGTGAGCGTGATGCGCATAGTTTAAATCCAGCTGATATGTGCCCTTCTGTTTGTCCTTGATGGAGATGCACACCATAGTCTTCCAATAGGTGTCCTCCAGAGGGAGCATACGCTTGGTGCAGACGTACTCCACAACTGCGTCCCAATCACCATAGTAGGTCTGAAGAATCCCCATAAGTCGGTGGTGCGAAACGGAGGATTCACACCCTGGCTTATACCAGACCTTTGTAGTCCATCCTAAGGGAGGGATCGGCTCATCCTCTTCAACGACGTCTTCCTCATCATCATTATCGGACAATAAGACGACCTCTACTTCTTTGGTTTCTTCCTGGATTAGCTCGGGTGTAGGTACAGGTGTTGGCGAATCAAATTCTTGTTCCTGGGGTTCCTCCTCCCCATGTGGCTCCATGGACAAACCACGAGGTGGGCAGTAACCTCTGGTGCTGATGCGGGCGGTCTTACTGGGATGAGGCATCTACAGAATTAGATTTAGTTAGAGTAGAGGCAATAATTTTCATAATAGAGTGAGGCAAAAGAAGCATAAAACTTTAGCAAATAACAAGGGTGAGATGGAAAGCATGAAATGAGTGAAGCATAATAAGCTAAAATGACCATTGCTAACTAGGCTTGCGTCCTACTGTCAAAACATCTCTGATACCAATTTGTCACACCCGATTTTAAGGATAAAATAGGATGCAAAATCTTATGTGCGCCCAAAGATCAGTCACACACATAAGCCGACAAATTATGAATAGTATCATCACAAGTGTTTATTACATCATGAATATTAGAGTATAGTCTTCACATATATGTAGCGGAAGTATAAAGAAAAGATCTCTTGCGGAAGCTTCATAGCATAGGGACATCAACTGGTTGACCACAAGTCTAGTAATCCTTAGGGAAATCGTCATTACCATAGCCATCTGTTACCCACCTGGGATTTTTATCCAAATAATGAAAATAAACAAGCGTAAGTACATGTCGTACTGAACAAGTGTAACATGGGGTTCACGAGGCTCAAAAGGCTTGATATAGGTTTAACAGCGTTCAACTTTTAGTTGTCAAAGTTTTAGCATAAGAGTAGCAACAAATTGTTTCAATTCCCAGAGCAAAACACAAGATCAATGTAAACATGAATAATGAATAGCCTAAACAGATAATTCTTAGTGATCATCTATTCCATAAGGGTCCAAGGCCGCTCATGACCGTGAGCACGGCTGATATATGAGTTTTACACTCTGCAGAGGTTGTACACTTTTACTATGAGTCATGATACCCATATGCCTAGGTTTGCAACTCCCAAAACACTTCCAAGGTGAGCAGGCAGGGGTCACTATGAAGCCTTTCAAAGGTTCATCTAACAAGTTAGGGCCATTAGATTCACTTGGCAAACAGATATAGGAACCCCCTGTCGAATGGCACAATTCCATCACGGCTATACACATAAGAGTAGAGGTTGTCCTATACCTGATTCGGCAAGCCATTCTTACACCAATAAAGGTAACCGCTAACAAGCTAGAAAAGGTCCTCACACTGAGCTAAAGCCAGAGCCATGTAGCCCTCATAGTTGTACTGTAAGTCCCGGATGTTCACTTACACATAAGTCTTTAGGGAGAGGAATCTGAAGCATTTAGAAAGTAGCTAAATACTCCAGCCCCCTGTTTCCAAGTTGCTAAAAAGTCATATTTTAAAGTTTATTGCATATACCATTAGTCAAGTTACAATATCATGGTTTAATTGAGCACTAGCAAAGCTACCCAATGCATATCCCGTAGGTGACAAGGTATAAGTTCAATTCTAGGAAATCCTTATCACGGTGACACATTCAACATGAGTTAAATGTATTAAGGTGAATAGGAAACAAGGATAATCCCATGCTATACTTGCCTTGAACAAAATGCTCCTGCTGATCCTGCTCATCAAAGTAGTACCCTTGGTCTCCCATGAATTGCTCACCGTCTATACTCGATAATCATAGCAACATACATGCATCCAGAAGCAATCATGCATAGCAAACAAAGGCTATAGATTAGAACAGTACACCAAACAGCATAAAATCAAGATAAAAAGTTTATAAAACGAATCTACGTCTCACTACGAACACACAGACGCGAAGATCACAAAAATCAGATCAAAAATGAAGAAGTCATGAATTAAACAAGTTTTCCTTTAGTAAAATAATAGATTAAATCTAACCTCAAACTTTAAAAGTTGATAACCTAGTTAACAGTACTATGAACATGTAGATTATGGAATTACGAACCCAACGCAAGTTGAACGGATCAAATCGGAGTTAAAACGAAGATTTTATAGCTAAAACAAAATTAGTGGCAAAACTGTAAATAGATCAAAACGTATTTTAGATCTAACCAAAACAATGTACGCTTTCAAAAGAAGAAAACAAAATCGGGAAAGATGCTATGGACTGTGGGTTATAAATTAAATACTTATGAGGGCTCCTTTGCAAAGCTATAAGGCGAAGGGGTATCATGGCACCTGGGCTGTTGGATTAGATTCGGGCGGCTGAGATCAAATCAGAAAGGAGAGAGAGAGGGCTGGCCGGCCGGCGGGGTCGACGGTGAGGTTCCACGGCGGCGCCATGGATGGTGCGGGTGGCACTCGGCAAACTTGGTCCACGGACCACTGTTCGACGAAGCAAGAGCACAAGAAGCTAGAGGAGGGGACGGCAAACACGACTAGATGGTTTACCTCGGCATGAAGCGACGAAGGGCAGCGCGGCACTCGGCGAGGCAGAAAACTTGTTGTAAGGCGGGATACAGAGGCGGTGCAGGCTCGGGCTGCTATTTATGGCGGAGCTGGCTTGGGATGCACACCACCGCGAGGCTCGTAGCGGATGCGGACACGGCGGCGCGATGAAGTCCGTGCCGGACACGAGATGGAGGACGAAGATATGCCTGACAGGTGGGTCAGGGCGGTCAACGAGAGGGGAGAGGGGAACACATGGGCGCGGCGCATCTGGCTGGGCCGGTCGTGGAAGTGGGCCGGGGAACGTGAAAGAGGGAGCTGGGGCATGTAGAAGCAAAGGAACGCGGGCGGCTGGCCAACAGGCCGAGGAGAGCAGGCCGACCAGCTACGGCGGGCTGAATTCAAGGAAGGGAGAGAAAAATACTTTTCCATTTTCTAAACTTATTTCCAACCAAGTTTTGAATGCAAATTCCAATCAATTTGAAATCTAACTTCAAACCACACAATACAAAATAATATGCAGCAGCATGAATGCACATACATGTTTGTAGACCTATATTTGATTTTAAATTAGAACAAAATTATTATTTTCCTAAATTCAAATGCTCACAAAAATGCATAATTAAATCATTTTCGCCTATTTTAAAATTATGCAAATTTTAGGGTGTTACAAGCGGTAACACATCAAAATGACGAAGGTACGTTACTCAAGGTAAATGGCTACCGTCTCAAGATCTTTCTAGAACCTGAAAAACCACCTGAGGATTTGGATAAGGTAGATTTTCTGATTTTACCACAGATTTACACCATTGCATTCTCTTTACGTTTTGTAGTGGATAAATATTGTTTTCGGGATTAGAAACTACCGTGAGAAAAATCTCCGTGGGAGGACACCAAGTGGGACCGGCCAGTCCCACCACAAGACCAGCTGGCCCCACTGTCAGCCACCTTGCATCTAGTCAATTTTTTCGTGTATTCTAGAACCTTCCCCTCAACAATCCCGTAGTTTTTTGTCACATTCGCATATTCCTTCGTTACAAGACCTTAATGGATATATCTTGACCCCTACTGCAAGTTGCTCTCACCTATAAAAACGAGCCCCTGCCTGCCTCCATAGCCATCCCATCAAAGCATTCCATCTCCAACAGCAGCAAAGCTCTTCTCCTCCCTAGTTCCAATGGCCGGTAGAGAGATTGTCCCCTTAGGATTTAATCTAAACAAGAAGCCTAACACACTTGCGCTGAGCGTCGTTCCTCCAAAACATATAGCTCCCGTTCGTCAAAGCCAATCCTTTTTTCCCAAAATGTCCATCGTCCAGTGATCGTTTTGCCACCTCCACGTCTACTTCTTGAAGGCAATCCACATCAACAAGAGCCTCAGCTAGATGCCACAAAATTGAGCAAGGTGATGAAAGAAATCAACCACCTTCCTCCAATGGGGCACGAGGTGCTGACCGGAGTGAAGTCCAATAAGTCGATCACCCCACGTACAACCATTGATGGAGTCTAGGCTATGCTGAAGTAGATCAAGGTTGTTCCTCCTAAGGAGAAGAAGAGGAGGGCACCATCAGCTGTTCTAGAGAATGAGGAGAAGCGCCCACGGGTGACAATGACACTCCTGCAGAAGAAGATTGAAGACCTTACCGATTTTGTTCATACTTTAGAATAGAGGATTGACGAAGAACACGTTTATCACAAGAGCCTACAACACGATGTAAACGTCTTAAATCGTTATGTTACCAAGCCTAGGAAGTAAGAGTGAGATAGGTTATGATAAGGCACAAGTGGTTAAGTCAAGTGTTTAAGATTGTACGTTTAGGTTAATCGTTTATCTCAGTTGCTAGAGTGGTTGAAGTTTGTGTTAGCTAGTCAAAAGTTTGTGCTTAGTTTTGATTGTGTAATAGAGTGCCTTATGATATCAATGGAATCTTGTTATTACCTGCTCTCTATTTCTTTTTGGCTATGTGTTTGTCTCCACATGTTGTGCATAAAGGTAAATAGAAAACAATTGTAGGGGAAGCACACCGCGACAACAAGATTGAATTCGGTCGCAAAAATTGCGAAATTCAGAAAGTAATGGACCAAGAATCACATTGACCAAAGATGGACCCGAATGGGCTTTGGGCCAGGCCACCCAGTCTCCTCTATGGGCCGGTCGGCCTACTACTGGCCTCCCACCTCGCGCTTCGTCCATGGTCAGGTTTGTGACCTATATGTTCTATTTTCACATGTTATACTTTCTGTCTCGAACCAAATTGAAAATTCTTTGATAAAACAACGTAAAACATGAGGAATGATTATTTCAGTCATGACTAAAGGATAGACTCACAAAATACTTTTCCTAGAAGTCTTGCTACTGTTGGGAACTTATTATTAGGGACCCCATGTGTTGGTATATTTTAACGCGCACAGATAAATCCGCAAGCGCACGGATACCGCTATAGCTTTCACCCGGAGGTATTCCAAGTATCGTATCCATAGGGAAACGTGTGAGGTTAACTACGGTCCAACTTAACCCGGAGTAACAACAAGACTTAAGGAAGTCGGGAGTGTAGAGGAGATCGCTAAGGTTTTCTAATTCTAATCTCAATAAGCTATGTCTTCTATTGTTCAACTGGGGATATTACTATAGAAACATAGATAGAGTATGATTCCTATAGCAAAACTGTCCTGCTAGGCCTACAAAAGGGTGGTGGATTACAGAGGATTCAACGAGGCTATAAGAGTCACCCTCGCGAGTTACCACTGATCCAGAATATAAGGTACATCCACAAGTAAACCTGTCAAAGCACCACGCTTACACCTAGAATTACTACTTTAACATGTAGGGTCCTATAGATTAAAGCACTCAAAGAGCTATGAACTAGATGAACAATATAAACACGATGCTTACTTAAATTAGATGTTGATTACCAGAGAAATCTCAGATGTAGGTTAACTTCCGCCAAGGAACAAGCCGTAGAGAGAGCACCGACAAGCCGGCATCTCCTCCAAACTCTTACATCACTCTCCACCTCTCTATTTCTAAAGACTAGATCCAATGGAGATCTAATCTTCTGTTGATAGCTAGCTCTGATCCTCATGAGGAGAATTTGAATTAGGGTTTCAGGATGGCCTCCAGGGAGGGGGGCAGGTCCTGGTTATATAGCCCTGAGCTTGCAACATGAGCCCTTGGATCAAACTGACTTAAGCAATGGCCTAGATGCGTCCTCAAAGGCAGTGGAAAACCGAGCCTTGAAGATGGCTGATAGGTGGGCCCGGGAGAGGCTGGCCGGCCTACAGGTGGGGCTGGCCGCCGGCGTCTCGCCCTCCACTTCGGTGATGTGGCTTCTGCGTCCTTCTAGAACCTTCCCACGTAGGTGCCGTAGTGGAAATCCATATTTTTCTTTGACGTTTAAGTCCTCCTTGGCGGTTTTTAGATTAAACCCTGCTGGAAACACAGATTCACCAAAACTCATGGAATTTATTAGTTTAAACCCCTAAACCTTCATTGGTGATTATATTTATTCTCTTATCCATGTTTAATTGATGGTTTATAATGGTTGATAACTACTGTCAACAATTCCCCCAAGCTTAATCTTTGCTAGTCCCTTAGCAAAGCTAAACTCAGCAATGGATCAGGAGTTGCTACTATGCTTTCACGCCCAAGTCTATTTTGTATGTCTTTTCTGTAATTAAAATACGTTTATCATTTGATGACGAAGGAGGTACCTCATAGTACAAATAAAGAGAATGAATTCTACAGAATTGCAGCTATTCATGGGTACTATTCCAAAACTGACGAAAGTGGTACTTCATAGTACAAATAGTTGCAGTGCTTGTGACCCATGTTAAAATAGATCAGAAAATGGTTGTGTGTGTTATTAGGACTTAAACAAATTAAAGGCAATCTGATCTACGCGGTTGACATCTTTCGTCAGACCTCAGCTAAGGTCCCGTTGGATTGGTTTGGGATTACGAGAATCCAGTATCCCTTATTATTTAGGTTCTCTTGGATTTTAGCATTTTTAAAAATATGTGTTATGGGATTTTTCGAATCTCACATATTTGTGTGTGTGTGTGTGTTTTTAAAAAAAACAGATATGTCCCCCCAAAAAAGAGGCCAGTCTTTTCCTTCTTACTGTGTGGATTAGCTTCAGCTACACCTGTGTCATGCAGTTGATTATAGGTCACTGTCTCTTTTTTGGTTTGGTTCGTCACTGACGCATTCAAACCCCATTTAAGATTTGGATTTGGATATAAACAGCCGGATAGATAAACAGCAGTGCAAGGAGTGTAATCCACGTAGCTGGACTGGACGAGGTGCTTTGCCTGCGACGCCGGGCACCTCTCGCCGTCACTTTGATCTCGCGCTGCCCATATCAGCAGCGCGAGCACGACACCAATGAAAGGCACCCCTGAGGCAGTCCGGCCACCTCAATTCACACCGGCTCCGCCCGGATCACCTGGATATCTCATCGCCGCCACCGACGGCAAAGCTTGTGGCACCCATGCTCGGATTCGACAGGGACGACACACTCGGCCTAGGGTTCCCGATGGCGATCCTGGCCAGAGCACGGAACAGTGGAAGCATCTACAGGAGCACCAGAGGCCACACCATTGAGGCTGAACACCGCCAGACCATTTTATTGTAGCACGACACCATGGCAGCACAGCGCACAGCAGTGTCGTGCATCACCAGCTGGTTGGCTGCAGGCACACCAAATAGAGACACCGGCATCAGCAGGCAATGCGCACCAATGGTGAAATCAACAGCATCAAACCATATCAGGTAACACGAGGCCAAACGACTTCAGGAAACCAACCATGTGGGCAAATCAGAAGCAAGACAAGAACAGCAGGCAACAACAAAACATGATCATGCAGGCACACCGATCAGATAACGGATGAAATGTCCTGCGCAGAACCAACGGCCAGATCGCACCAGACGTCGTACCAGATGTCGGTGGCGGCGATGAGATATCCAGGTGATCCGGGCGGAGCCGGTGTGAATTGAGGTGGCCGGACTGCCTCAGGGGTGCCTTTCATTGGTGTCGTGCTCGCGCTGCTGATATGGGCAGCGCGAGATCAAAGTGACGGCGAGAGGTGCCCGGCGTCGCAGGCAAAGCACCTCGTCCAGTCCAGCTACGTGGATTACACTCCTTGCACTGCTGTTTATCTATCCGGCTGTTTATATCCAAATCCAAATCTTAAATGGGGTTTGAATGCGTCAGTGACGAACCAAACCAAAAAAGAGACAGTGACCTATAATCAACTGCATGACACAGGTGTAGCTGAAGCTAATCCACACAGTAAGAAGGAAAAGACTGGCCTCTTTTTTGGGGGGACATATCTGTTTTTTTTTTTAAACACACACAAATATGTGAGATTCGAAAAAACCCATAACACATATTTTTAAAAATGCTAAAATCCAAGAGAACCTAAATAATAAGGGATACTGGATTCTCGTAATCCCAAACCAATCCAACGGGACCTTAGCTAAGGTCTGACGAAAGATGTCAATCGCGTAGAACAGATTGCCTTTAATTTGTTTAAGTCGTAATAACACACACAACCATTTTCTGATCTATTTTAACATACGTCACAAGCACAGCAACTATTTGTACTATGAAGTACCACTTTCGTCAGTTTTGGAATAGTACCCATGAATAGCTGCAATTCTGTAGAATTCATTCTCTTTATTTGTACTATGAGGTACCTCCTTCGTCATCAAATGATAAACATATTTTAATTACAGAAAAGACATACAAAATATATTTCTCTTACGATATACAAAACTCAGAGTTTCCATTGTACGACACTCTCAAGTCTCTCAATATATGTGGTATTTGTGGATTCTCACCAACACTAGTACAGAAACAAGTTTTACTCCCGGTTGGGAAACCCCTTCAGTCCTGATTTCCCAATCGGGAGCACGAATCCAGGACTAAAGGGCCCCTCCTTTAGTCCCGGCTTCTCGCCCGGGACTAAAGGTCAGTCCCGGTTGGTAATACCAACCGGGGCTAAAGAGCCTCCCGGCCTGGCCACGTGGGCCGGCCCTTTAGTCCCGGTTGGTATTACCAACCGGGACTAAAGGTTTTTTTTCTTTTTTTTTTTGTTTCTATTTTCAATTGATGATTTGTTTTGGTTTTCGAATAGGTTTTCGAATACGTATTCTACGCTGCTAATAATATACGTATTCTACACGTTTATAATGTTCGAACATTTTGTACAAACTAAAGTATGAAACTAAGGTATATATTACATGCATATACATATATTGTACGTTATTTTATGTACATATAATATGTATATATATATATATATATATATATATTACAAATAAAGCTTGTATTGTATATTCTATCATATCCTTGAGATAACAAATTCACTCCATCTGGTTTGGCTTTCATGTTTCGTTCATGTCATTGTAGAACTCGTCGGCGGAGTTTAGGACCTAGTCATTAAGAAATCCTGCTATGGTGTCTTGAATTGCTTTCAGTTGGTCACGTCGTATGACTTTTTCCTTCAACCATAGAGTCTTCAATAAAAGTTAAAGGAAATGTATTAATATATATATATGTTGGTCACGTGATTACTTATATATATGAGCAATAAAAGAAATTGTGAATATATGAATATATTTATATAACGTACTTTCAGGATCTCTTCAGGAGTTCTTTTTGAGGACGCCATGATGAACTCGCAAACATAGTATCCGCAGTAATTGTTCCCCTGTTCTTGCCTCAGAACCCACTTTTACGAGAAAAATATCCGGTGAATTGAAAGCATGCATGGTGTTAATTGAATTATATATATATAAATGTAGCTAGTACTTACTTTGTGTGCGATTACATCTAGTGGCGCTTTGCAATGTCTCATGTGGTGTTTCTCAATGAAACTTTTCCAAACACTGCGCCCAATAAAATAAAATATTAATTTGGCCTTTAATAATTGTTGCAGTTAAGAGATCGGGGTATATATAGTTGCTAGAGAGACCAAATTACCTTTGGATAATATCTATCATGTCTTGGTACTCTGTTTGCTCTTTTCTTAACGAGTCTAAGATGCTCAACCGACTATTGGCCATATCGATGATCATCAATATCCAGTGATTGCTGCATATGTTTTTGTACACAAATATGATCGACATTAATTGTACTGCAGCATTTAATTTGTTTTCACTTTTCTCGTAAGATAGTTTTTGGGGAATAACTAGATTAGAGGAGGCTTTCTTCTTTGTCGGCTGGTGGGCCAACGGCTTCGTTTGCGGGGCGGACCTTTTAGGAGCTGGCTGCTTCTTGGTCATCAAGGGAGGCGGGGCAGCCGTTGGAGACCTCCTTGGAGGCATTGGAGACCTCCTTGGAGGTGGCGGCGGTGGCGGCATTGCATAATCATTGCCCGGAGCACTATGATGATCTAGAGATTAAATAATTGGACTTAGGTTGGCAGGGGCCCTGTTGTGTGAGTACAAAAAAGAATAATTAGGTATAAGAAATTGTTATTATTAATCATGCATGTCAATAGAAAATTAGTGAAAAAATTGTTTCGTTCACTTTTGTCCGCACCTATTGTCTAACAGTTGAGGAAGCGACGGTGTACTAGAGACCCCCACTACTACAGGATGGCCTTGTTGTCCCGGGCGATAACGGCCTTTAGTCCCGGTTACCGCGCCGGGACAACGATCCCGGGACTAAAGGTGGAACCTTCAGTCCCGGGTCATCGAGCCGGGACTAAAGAGGGACCTTTAGTCCCGGTTGGTGTTACCAACCGGGACTAAAGGCTCTCCAGCCGAGCAAACGTGGCCGCACCCTTTAGTCCCGGTTGATAACCCCAACCGGGACTAAATGTTCCTTTTCTTTTTCTTTTTTTTTGTTTAATTTGTTTTCAGTTCAGTTACACATATTTGTTTAATATATAATATGTTTTTATGTACGTATTCTACACTGCTAATATAAATACACGCACACATATAATTACATCTAATTCTCATCTCGAGCATTATTATATTCGAATAAAGTATGAAACTATATATATTATAGATATATACGTATATATACAACACTTTCATAATCTTGTTCTCAAAAATAACAATATCAATAAACATTTAATTTACATCATTTATTCATTAGGATCAAAGTAGAACTCGCTGTTGGGATTTAGCACTTTTTCTAGAAGAAATCCTGCTATTGACTCTTGAACTGCTTTCAGATGGTCTTTTTGCATGACCCTTTGTTTCAACCATTCAGTCTTGCATTTGAAATAAAAGGAAAAGTATTAATACATATATATATATATTCATTTAAAAATAAATAAAAAATTGATATATACGTACTCTGAGGATATCTTCAGGAGTTCTTCTTATGTGTGCAGTGATAAATTCACAAACGTAGTGTCCACACAAGTTATTACCTGGTTGCTGCCGCAAACACCACTATACGAGAAAAAGATTATTCTCATCATCTCACACGTAAATTGAAGTATGATATAGTAATTAAACACGTGGGGAAGTATATATAGTACAACTTACTGGTATTTCAACTATATTAAGTGGTGCTTTGCAATCCTTGCGGTGTTGCCGAATAAACTCTTTCCAAACCCTGTGCGACCAATAATGTACGATCGTTAATAAATTATGGCAAAGTCTATTCAATAATAGTTGTGCGCGAGAGATCAAAATTACCCCTGGATAATGTCTATCATATCTTGGTATAGTGCCCGCTCTTTTCTCAATGAGTCCAAGATTACTAACCGACTTGAGTTTAACTCGATGACAATGAGTATCCAGTGAAACCTGCATTGGTTTATACACACACGTACATGCATATAAGTTGTATTGATATTACATAAAATATGTAGACTATATTATTATTAACACTTACTCAAAGTTGTATGGGAAAAGTATTGTTGTCTTGTCGTGCTGCTTCACGAAGAACCTCATGATATTCTTCTGTGCTTCAGATACCCACTGCTCCTTGACAATAATATCGGTTTTGAATACGATATAAGGATCAATGAAGCCAACACTGATGTCTTGTATTCTTTGGAGCTCTGACATCTGGAATCTATATATAAATATAAGTTACATGTGAGGATAATTATATACACGTACGCATGGAAGTGAGTTTTATAAATAAAAGTACGAATCACTTACAAATAAAAGGAGCTAATGATTGATTTGTCGAGAGCGTCCATGTAGTATAGTTGATGCAATTCTTCGAAACTAATATGTAAGATGTCATCGCCACGGAAGTAATGATGGTCTCTAAATCTTACAAAGATCCACTCCTCACCCCTGCCACACGCCTGCATGTACCACTTGTTGAGCAAGTACATTTGCGTACCCAATTCATTCAGAGCCGCAGGGTTATACAGACTTTTGCCAAATTTATAAGTCTTCCAGGTATCAACTTCTAGGTTCTGGATTCGAGCTTTGCCCATCAATTGATCTAAGGTTAAACCAGTTAGTTCAAAAAAAAGCATTAAGGTCTTGAACCGACACTTCTCCAGAGTTGTCTGGTCGATAGACTTCTATGTTGGAACCATATTCATTAGCAACAACAAGATTTTGCATTGGTTGCTTCTATTGTCCGAGCTGTGGGACATCCTTCCCTGATGCTCTTTTCCTTTTCTTATCTACATCATGTGACTTCACGAGGGAGTGGTCATAGTCTGATAGTGGCGGAGACTTACGAAGTTTAAGCATCTTTTTCTTGTGAGCTTTGACCTTCTGCCTCAGTAGATCTCGTGGTATGTAAAAGTACGGCTTCTCCTTAAGCTTCGCTTGTCTCTGCTTTTGGATATCTATAAAAAATTCTCACTTTTTTGTCTTCTTCAGCTACTATTTGCTCATTAGTCTTTTCAGGAAGTATTTCTTGAGAAATAACTCTTTTTTTTAGGGTCTTCTTTGCCGCCGGGACCTTAGACGTCTCTGTAGTGCGTCGCTATGGAGGGGGTGGGGGCGGTGTTGGAGACCGGCGTGGAGGCGATGAGGCCGGTGTTGGAGACCGGCATGGAGGTGTTGGAGATCGTTGTGGAGGCGGTGGGGCCGGTGTAAGAGTTGGAGATCGTTGTGGAGGTGATGGAGCCAGTGTAGGAGTTGGAGATCGCCATGGGGATGAAGTCGTCTCGCCCCCCGCGACGCTGTGATGAGATGGGGAATGAATGATTGGGCTAGGCTGGGGGGAGACCCTGCTACAAAAACAAGTTGTGAGTCAATTATTTTTGAAGCCAATATAAAATTATTTGAAAATAATATTTCATTCACTTTCATTCGTACCTAGGGTGAGGTAGGGGAAGTGGTGGCATCCCAGGAATGATGATGAAGCGTTTGCGCCATTGAATAAATGTCTTCTCTGCTTCTCCTAGTGTCTTCTCCCCATCACTGCCTTCAATGTCAAGAGGAACATTGCTGTAACCTTTGAGCACTCTATCGACCGAGACGCTAGCATATCCAGGTTGAATAACTGACCCATGGATTCTTGGTGTCTTCGTTCGGTCTATTGGAGATACAACCCCGACAGCCACCATGATTGATGCATTATTACCATCTGGAATGTGCAGCTCACATGTTGTTAGAGGCTCGGTAATGTCATCAACAGGGAAGCGCAACCCAGCGTCATCTTGAATAACTGGCAGCTCCGTGGAAGCACAACTGCTTTTCATCTGACCAACGGGGCTAATGGTGACTCTCGGCGTTGATTGCGATTGCATTTGACTCATTGCTAGCTGCACTTGCCTCTTGATCTCCTCCTGCATTCTTGCCTCAAGAGATTTTTCTCGTTCACGTGATTCAAGCAATGCTTGTCGTGACTCATTAACAAATTGCTCCAATACACAGATTCAGTCTGCCTCCTCATCCTTCTTTCTCTGGCGGCTTCTGTAGGTATCCTTGTCTGCTGGGAATGCTTGTAGCCATGGAACCGCCCCATAGCCTCTCGTTCGACCACCGTGTTCGGGATTCTCTAGGGCATATGTCAATTCATCCTTCTCTCTGTTGGGCTTGAAAACACCACTATCAGCTTCTTCCCTAGCACGAGCTAGTCTCTGTGTTGCTCTCTTAATTTTTTGGCTGAAAATTAGCTTGCCAGTGTCTGGGTCTAGGCTTCCCCCATGAGCGTAGAACCAATTCTTCGCGCGTTGAGGCCAGTTCTTCTCTATTGTTTCAGGTATGATTCCCTTGGCAGTAATCTCTGCTTCTAGGTTCTGCCACTTGGGAATAACACTCCTATAACCACCTGATCCCATGCGATGATGGTATTGCTTCTGTCGGGCATTCTGCTGATTCCTCATCACACGTTCCTCGCTCTCTTGAGATGTCTTGTATTGTACGAAGTCATCCCAATGGGACTCCAACTTGACAAACGCCTTAGCATTGAAATCCGGCGTATCATTCTTCAAGATAAACTTTTTATACAATATCTTCTTCCAACTCTGGAACAATGTTGCCATCGTCTTCATTGTCCAATCCCTCACTAGCTCCTTCAAAGCATCATCTGCTTGTAATGTGAAATGTTGAGTGATATCTCTCCAAGCTAGGTTCTTGTCACGATCAGATACAAAACTAACATTAGGAGCGGATATCTTCTGCTTCCATTCATGAGCACTAACTGGGATCCTATCCCTTATAATGAACCCACATTGATTGACATATGTCTGAGCATGTGGTCCCAATGGTTTGCAGGTGTCGGTGTTGAATTCTGATATTATGAAACGGCCCTCTAATGGCTTTTTTGGCCCTCGGACTTTCCTACTCTTGCCGGTGGTTGATGTAGATCCAGAGACCGGCTACATGAGTAGAAACACAACGATTAACAACAAATATACGTACGCATGCATCTATAAGAGATGATAGATAATCGAATATACCTCGCCAGTATTTTCTTGCGCGACAATTTGTTGATCTTCAACCACCGAGATATTCAGGATATCCTCAATCAGCAAAGTACTGACTCGTGTCATCTACATCCGCATTGGTGCCGGCGTTGATAATATCCGCCATTATGTCATCATTCAAGTTATCATCCGGAGCAGCCATTTGTATCTTCAAGATAACACATAGATAGAATTACTATAGCACATAACATAAGTACATGTGATAACACATATAGAATTACTAAATCCAATTAAATATAATAACACATAATATTTCATAAGGATAAACAATAATAAGGTATAGGCTTTGGAATCAAATCAAAAACACTTTCGATCCAAAAACATGGAAATAAGTACATGTATAGAATGATACAATTTTCTCTCTCTCTCAACACATAGAAATAAGTGCATATGTATATATCTCTAGATATGCATGTGATAACACATAGAATGTCTCTCTAGATACAATTTTCTCTCTCTCTCAACACATGGAAATAATTAAGTACATGTATATATACACATAGAAATAATTAAGTACATATATATGTATACATATAGAATCTTTCTCTAGATATGCATGTGATATAGATAGAATTACTAATAAAATATCCAAGTGATATATAGATAGAATTACTAAAATAAAATATGCATGTGTTATTGAGATAGAATTACTAATAAAATATGCATGTGTCAATTACTAAAACAAAATTAAATCTAACATATATATAGAGAGATAGAATATAATTACTAAATCCAATTAAATAAAATAACACACATATATCTAGATAGAATTAATTACTAAATCTAATTAAACCTAACATATATACATAGATAGAATTACTAAATCAAAATTAAATCTAACACATATATATAAAGAGAGATAGAATAATAATTACTAAATATATCAAAAACTATAATAAAAAACTATCTAAATAAAGTACTAATTAAATTTTAATACATTTAAATCTAATTAACATATATAAAAAACTATCTAAAAAACTATCTAAAAAACTAAGAATAAACTACTAATTTAATTTTAATACATTTTAATCTAACATATATATCAAAAACTATCCGAAAACTATCTAAAAAACTATCTAAAAAAATATGGCCGAGAGTAGCTAGCTAGCAGGCTAGTTGGGGCGGATGGCGGGCGTGCTGGCCAGCCACGGGGCCGAGCTGAGCACCTCGCGCGAGGACGACGTACGGCGGTGACGAGCTCAACGGCCGCCGGGCGGGGCTCGACGACGAGGCCGGGCGGAGGTAGACGACGACGGCGGCGCGGCAGAGACGAGCTCGATGGCCGGGCACGGCAGAGACGAGATCGACGTGTAGATCGAAAAGGAGAAGATGAACAGAATAGGAACCGTTTGATATATATATGCCGGGACCCTTTAGTCCCGGCTGGTGTTACCAGCCGGGACTAAACGCCATTTAGTCCCGGCTGGTAAGCCGAACCGGGACTAAAGGTCCAACCCTTTAGTCCTGGCTCGGCTTACCAGCCGGGACTAAAGGAGATTTAGTTCCGGTTGGTGTTACCAGCCGGGACTAAAGGTATTTTTGGGCGGGCAATTCCACCCACCTTTTAGTCCCGGTTCCTGGCCTGGGCCGGGACTGAAGGCCTGAAAATTTTGGCAGCCCGCCAGAGTAATTGGAAAGGCCTGGGATTTTTATTTTGTTCTCCTTGTTTAATACTAGGTTAATCAATTAATTCTATAGCAACTTCAATACTTTGCAATATTTATTTTAAAAAATACTATTGATTAACTAATTATTTATTGTAAATAGGAAAATTTTGTAACCTAAAGTTTTTAATTTCTTTTATGAATGTAGAATATAAATGTTACTAATACTAAGTATTTTGTTAATGCAAAAATATATTTGTAACTTAAAATTAATAAAACTAATATTATTCGATAGGAAATTTATTATCACATTATTGTAACGTCAATGTTTCAATTTTTTCTCGGTTTTTGACCAAAATGACAGGAAATTTTTGTTGAACCTATAAAAATAAAGAAAATATAGTATTTTTGTTCTACAACTTTTTCAAATGAAAAAATGACCTATATAACGATTGTAGATCTTGATGAGTTGAACAAACTTAATATTCAAAACTTTTCAATTTGAGACAATCTAGGGTTCCCAAAACTAGTTTGTAGGCGTCAAAATTTAAAAATCACAAATTTGAACCATCTAAAATTTCTCAAATGGAAAGTTGACCAAAACAACAATTGTATATATTGATGAGCTGAACAAACTTGGTATTCAAAACTTTTCAATTTGAGACAATCTAGGGTTCTGAAAACTAGTTTGTATGCATCAAAATTTAAAAATCACAAATTTGAACCATCCAAACTATCTCGAATGGAAAGTTGACCAAAACAACAATTGTAGATCTTGATGATCTTAACAAACTTGGTATTCAAAACTTTTCAATTTGAAGTCATTTAGAGTCCATAATACTAGAGTCAATGTGTTGTTTTTTCATTTCACCAAATTTGACTTGGTCAAACTTCTCAAATGAGACAGTAATGACCTCAGATGAAAAATCTCTGAATACCAAGTTTGATCATCTTAGCAAGATCTACAATTTTTACATAGCTCATTTTCCCATTTGAGAAAGTTTTATCAAACACTAGTCACAAATTCTTGAATCTCATATAGACTTTCCAAAACTGTCACACACTTGTGAAATTTGAACTACATTTTATTCAAACTTTCTCAAATGAAAAATGGCCTACATACGGATTGTAGATCTCGATGAGCTGAACAAAATTGGTATTCAAAACTTTTCAATTTGAGACAATCTAGGGTTCCGAAAACTAGTTTGTAGGCGTCGAAATTTAAAAATCACAAATTTGAACCGTCTAAACTTTCTCAAATGGAAAGTTGACCAAAACAACAATTGTAGATCTTGATGAGTTTAGCAAACTTGGTATTCAAAACTTTTCAATTTGAAGTCATTTAGAGTTCATAATACTAGAGTCAAAGTGTTTTTTTTCATTTGACCAATTTTGACTTGGTCAAACTTGCTCAAATGAGACACTAAATGACCTCAGATGAAAAAACTCTGAATATCAAGTTTGATCATCTCAGCAAGATCTACAATTGTTACATAGCTCATTTTCCCATTTGAGAAAGTTTTATCAAACATTAGTCACAAATTCTTGAATCTCATATAAACTTTCTAAAACTATGTCACACACTTGTGAAATTTGAACTATATTTTGTTCAAAATTTCTCAAATGAAAAAATGGCCTATATAAGGATTGTAGATCTTGATGAGCTGAACAAACTTGGTATTCAAAACTTTTCAATTTGAGACAATCTAGGGTTCCGAAAACTAGTTTGTAGGCGTCGGAATTTAAAAATCACAAATTTGAACCATCCAAACTTTCTCAAATGGAAAGCCGACCAAAACCACAATTGTAGATCTTAATGAGTTTAACAAACTTGGTATTCAAAACTTTTCAATTTGAAGTCATTTAGAGTTCATAATACTAGAGTCAATGTGTTGTTTTTTTCATTTGACCAAATTTGACTTGGTCAAACTTGCTCAAATGAGACACTAAATGACCCCAGATGAAAAAACTCTGAATACCAAGTTTGATCATCTCAGCAAGATCTACAATTGTTACATAGCTCATTTTCCCATTTGAGAAAGTTTTATCAAACACTAGTTATAAATTCTTGAATCTCATATAGGCTTTCTAAAACTATGTCACACACTTGTGAAATTTGAAACATATATTAAACATATTACAATGTGAAGTCATAACATATTATATAATATCCGTCTCTAAAACATAATATATTAAACATGCATTGTTGTATCATGCGGGCACAACAGTGAATTTCTTCTTGACGTATGACCCTTGGTTATGATCTTGTCGTAACCATGGAGTGTCTTCATCATTTAACATGATGCTTGGATCTTTCTTCACTATGAAGGGTGGAATTCAGACATTTCTTTTATAATCTTCTGACATGTCTGACTTGTCTTCAATTCCCACTATATTTATTTTCCCAGAAAGAACTATGTGGCGCTTTGGCTCATTGATCATTGAGTTGATGTCTTCGTTTTTTCCTCTCTTTGATTTTGTAGACATGTCTTTCACATAGAACACCTGACTCACATCGGCAGCAAGGATGAATGGTTCGTCTTTGTACCCAATATTGTTGAGGTCCACTGTTGTCATTCCATACTCTTTGTCGACTGTTACCCCTCCTCCGGTCAGCTTCACCCATTGGCACCGGAACAAAGGGACTTTAAAATTAGGTGCGTAGTCTAGTTCCCATATCTCTTCTATGCGGCCATAATATGTTTGTATATTCCCATTTGGATCTGTGCCATCTATGCGAACACCACTATTTTGATTGGTGCTCCTTTTATCTTGGGCAACTATGTAAAATGTATTCCCATTTATCTCGTACCCTTGGTACGTGAGGATATGCCACAATGGTTGCCTAGCCAACAAATACAGTTGCTCATCAATATTGTCATCGCCTTGACATTCTTTTCGCAACCAACCGCTGAAACTTTCCATGTGCTGACACCTAATCCAAGCTTCAGTCTTCCCTGGAAACTTGGATCGTAAGAACACCTTATGTATCTCGATGTACAGATGCACCAATGACGAGTTCTGAAGAACTGTGTAGTGTGCTTTATTGAAATAATCATCTTCCATGCCAATATATGTTTTCTTCCCTAAAGTTCCTTTACCACTGAGTCTACCCTTGTGTCACGATTTCGGAACGCCAATCGGGGCAAGGTCAGGAATAAAGTCAACATAGAACTCAATGACCTCCTCTATTCCATAGCCCTAGGCGATGCTTCCTTCAGGCTTAGAACGGACTTTCACATATTTCTTCAAGACTCCCATAAACCTCTCGAAGGGGAACATGTTATGTAAGAACATAGGTCCAAGAATACTAATCTCCTTCACCAAATGAACTAGGAGGTGTGTCATGATATTAAAGAAGGATGGAGGGAACACCAACTCAAAGCTGACAAGACATTGAACCACATCATTCTGTAGAGTAGCTAGTTCCACTGGATTGATTGCCTTCTGAGAAATTGCATTGAGGAATGCACATAGCTTCACGGTGGCTAGACATACATGCGGAGGTAGAATTCCTCTTAAAGCAACTGGAAGCAATTGCATCATAAGCACGTGGCAGTCGTGGGACTTTAAGTTTAGGAATTTCTTCTCTGGCACATTTATTATACCCTTTATATTGGAGGAGAATCCCAATGGGACCTTGATGCTGCTTAGACATTCGAACATGCTGTCCCTCTCTTCTTGGCTAAGCGTGTAGCTAGCAGGACTTAAGTAATGACATCCATCATCTGTCTTCTCTGGATGAAGGTTGTCTCGTTCTTTCATGCCCTGCAAGTCCTGGCATGCTTCAAGTGAATCCTTTGGCTTCTCGTACACACCCATGAATCCTCATAGGTTCACACAAAGATTCTTTGTCAGGTGCATCACGTCGATTGCGTTGCGGACCTCTAGGACTTACCAATAGGGTAGCTCCCAAAAGATGGACTTCTTCTTCCACATGGGTGCGTGTCCCTTAGCATCTTTGGGAATAGATTCGCTGCCTTGTCCCTTTCCAAATACTACTTTCACATCCTTGACCATTGCGAGTACATCTTTCCCGGTTCGGTTATGAGGCTTCTTCCGGTGGTCTGGTTTACCTTTAAAATGCTTCCCTTTCTTTCTTACTTGGTGATTCAAATGAAGGAATCGGCAATGGCCAAGGTACATGACCTTTCGACATCTTTTCAAATATATACTGTCAAGGTCATCAAAACAATGTGTGCATGCATTATATCCTTTGTTTGTCTGACCTAAAAGATTACTTAAAGCAGGCCAATCATTGATTGTTACGAACAACATTGCTCGTAGGTCAAAGTGTTCTTGTTTGTACTCATCCTAGACACGTACACCTGGTTTGTTCCATAAAACTAGAAGTTCTTCAACTAATGGCTTCAGATAGACATCAATGTTGTTGCCAGGTTGCCTCGGACCTTGGATGAGGATCGGCATCATAATGAACTTCTGCTTCATGCATAACCATAGAGGAAGGTTGTAGATACATAGAGTAACTGGCCAAGTGCTATGACTAGTGCTCTGCTCCCCAAAAGGATTCATACCATCTGTACTTAAGGCGAACCTCAAGTTTCTAGCCTCATTTGCAAACTCTGGAAATTCCCTGTCTATCGCTCTCCACTAGGACCCATCAGCTGGGTGTCTCAGCATATTGTCTACCTTACGGTCTTCTTTATGCCACCACAACAACTTTGCATGGTCTTTATTTCTGAACAAACATTTTAAGCGTGGTATTATAGGAGCATACCACATAACCTTGGTAGGGATTTTCTTTCTAGGACGTTGTTCACCCTCGACGTCACCATGATCATCGCGCCTGATCTTGTACCGCGCTGCTTTACATACCGGGCATTCATCCAAATTCTCGTATTCATTGCCATGGTAGAGGATGCAGTCATTAGGACATGCATGTATCTTCTGGATTTTTAATCCCAAAGGGCAGACAACCTTTTTTGCTTCGTACGTAGTGGTGGGCAATTCATTTGGCTTCGGAAGCATCTTCTTTATGAGGTTCAATAAATTCCCAAATGCCTTGTCGGATACACCATTCTTTGCCTTCCACTGTAGCAATTCCAGTGTTGTACCCAGCTTTTTTTGCCCCTCTTCGGCCGTCGGGTATAGCAACTTCCTATGATCCTCAAGCATGCGCTCGAACTTAACTTTCTCTTTTTCACTTTTGCATTCTTGTTGTGCATCACGAATGGCATCGCCAAGAGCATCACCGAGATCATCTTTTGCCGCTACCTCTTCTTCATCTCCCCCCATTGTAGTATCATCAAAGGCACCATACTGAGCAATAATGTCATCAATGTCTAAATCTTCTCCTTCACCTTCTTCCATCATGACCCCGCTTTCTCCATGCTTAGTCCAACATATATAGTTTGACATGAAACCTGACTTAAGCAAATGTGAATGAAAACTCATTGAGCTTGAATATTCCTTTAAATTCTTATATAGGGCACATGGACAGCACATGAAACCATCCCGCTTATTTGCCTCGGCCACACCTAAGAAATAGTGCACGCCCTCAATAAAGTCTTGGGAGCGGCGATCGGCATTGTACATCCAATGGCGTGACATAATCTGCATTACACGACAAATTATGAAAACCTTGAACATAATTAAGTATTTTATTACACAACATAGATGACACACACACGGTTGATTAATAAACTAAGCCTGGCTACAACGTAAGCAATCCCAACTATCACTAAACAAACTAAAACTACAATGTACTTTAGTAACATAATTATTTCGTGACCGTACGCAACTAAAACAGACAAATCATTCGTCTATTGAATATCAATAAGCTTCTCCTACTCGCTCACTGCCTCATCATCAGCAGCCGCTACCTCAAGCGCACCCGAATTCTGCATGTATGTAGCATAATCTTCCTCCCAGTACCAATCATCGCATCCATTGCCCTCCCACCGAAATTAAAGCCAAAAAATATTTAGTCAAAAATATTCAAGAAAAGCAGGTCAATTAGCCATAATAATCAAATGCGTAAGAAACTCACATCGCGATCCGGACACTTGTAGAAAACACGACTCTTGTTGGGTCCTTGTCTCTTGACTCGGTACTCCATCACAATCTTCTGCTTACACTTGCCACAGATAATGAGAGGGAGTTCTGGCCTCAGTCGTTTTGCATCCGAACGGGAGGCCGAGGATCCGGTACCAGTTGTCATCTACTTTCTATACTTATTTTGGCAAACTAGTGTAAATTTCACATTTTCTAAAATAATATATTTAAACAAAACTAAAATTATTTATTTATCTAACTAAACCATGAAATATGTACTATGTATAATAGTAAAATACCAAACTATCAAGTGATTTTACTATTATAAATCATCATGTGATTTTGAGCTAAAAATGACATAGAAATCATAATCAAATCCACCATATCAAGTTACTTTCTATACTTATTTTTGCAAACTATTGTAAATTTCTCATTTCTAAAGTAATATATTAAAAAAATAAAAATATTTATTTATCTAACTAAACCATGAAATGTACTACATATACTAGCAATACTAAACTATCAAGTGATTTTGATGAACTAATTTAACTTTTATTTATCCAAACATATATGCAAATCATCATGTGATTTTGAGCTAAAAATGACATAAAATCATAATAAAGTCCAACATATAAAGTTACACATGCATCTACATCGCAAAATGAGATAAGCTACTGATAAAATATAAGAGGATTAAGTTTGTTACCTCCAAAATCGAAGAGCAACACCAATGGAGGGGGAGAGAGCAAGAACAACAGCAAGCTGAAGAACAGAGGCAGTGAGTTTGAATGGAATGGCTCGGGCTCGGGGAGGAAGAAATGAGCTGGTCTATGGGCCAGGATAATTAGTCCCGGTTAAGGGGCCAAACTAGGACTAAAGATTAATCTTTATTCCCGGGGCATCACCCAAACCGGGACTAAAAGCTTTAGTCCCGGCTGGTATTAATAACCGGGACTAAAGGTTTACCTTTAGTCCCGGTTGGTAATACCAGCCGGGACTAAAGATCCCTGCCCCGCGGACGACCGTTGGGCAGGAACCTTTAGTCCTGGAGGCAAAAAATGCCGAGGCTAATGCCAAATTGGGACATCTTTCTAAAGTCCGTTCTCTAGTAGTGCCCAGGAATAATGATGTAGCGCTTGCGCCATAGTCTGAATGTCTTCTCTGCTTCTCCTAGAGTCTTCTCCCCATCACCTCCTGGAATGTCAAGATCCAGATCACTAAAACCTTTGTTAACTCTATCCACTGAGACGCTAAAATATCCAGGTGGTATTATTGCCCCATGGATTCTTGGTGTCTTAGTAGGATCTGGAGGAGAAAAAACACCGAGAGCCACCATGATTGTGGCATTCTCTTTTGGAATATGTAGCTCACATGATGTAAACGGTGCAGTGATGTCATCCACGGGGAAACGTAGCATTGTGTCATCTTGATTTGGCAACTCCGTGGAAGCGCAGCTGCTTTTCAACTGATCAGGGGGGCTAATATTAATGTTGATTTCTGGATATGATGCCTGCCTTTGGGCACTCATTGCTATTTGCACTTGCTTTATGATTTCGTCCTGCATTCTAGCTTGCATGTCTTTTTCGTACTCCTGTGCTTGAAGCAACGCCTCCCGTGACTCACAAGCATATTCCTCCAACCTGTTGATCCGCGCTGCTTCCTCATCCTTCCTTCTCTACCGGCTTCTGTAGGTATCTCTGTTGTTAGGGAAACCATGCTCCCAAGAAATGTTTCGTCCTAAACCTCTCGTTCGGCCACTGTGTTCAGTAGTCCTAATGGCATACGTCAGTTCATCCTTCTCTCTATTGGGCCTGAACGGACCAATAGCTTTAGCTTGTAGAGCATAAGAAAATCTTTGTGTTACTCTTTCGAGTTTTGGGCCATGAACTAGCTTCCTGGTCTCTAGGTCCAGTCTTCCCCCATGAGCGAAAAACAAATTCTTTGCGCGTTTGGGCCAATGGAGTGATTCTAGTGTGATACCCTTGGCAAGAATGTCCGCTTCCATTTTTTCCCACTTGGGAATGGCAGTCGCGTAGCCACCTGATCCCATGCCATGGTGGTATACCTTCTGTCGGGCATTCTCTTGGTTCCTTCTCACCCGTTCCTCGCCCTCTTCTGATGTCTTGTACTGTACAAAATCATTCCAGTAGGGCCTCAACTTCATGAGCGGGCCCCTAGTATTGAAATTGGGCGACGTATTTCGTGTATAGGGATTTCTTCCAAGTCTGGAATTGTGTGGCCATCTTCTTCATAGCCCACTTTCGAACTAGCTCCTTCAATTCATCATCGTTGATATCATCATAATCATCCGCTTGCAACGTGAAATATTGAAGGATATCATCCCAAATTAAATTCTTATTAAGATCAGAGACAAAACAAACATGAGGCTCGTTGATCTTTTGCTTCCATTCACGGGCACTGATCGGAAGTCTATCCCTTACAAGGTACCCACAGTGTTGCACGAATTTCCTTGCATGTGGACCAAGTGGTTCACCTGTCTCGATATTGAATTCCAATATTATGTAGCGCCCCTCCAATGGCTTTTTCGGGCCTCGAAAATTTTTGCTTTTCGCTGTTGTGGTCATCGATCCAGAGGGCTACGTATAAAAAAGAATAAATAAATATCATGTGTACACATAATAGATGATAGATATTCAAATATATATATAATATTCAAATATATATACCTCGCCAGTATTTTCTTGCACAATATTTTCTTGATTATTTTCAAGAGCCAGGTATTGACTCCCGTCATCTACATCCTGCTAGTCACCATTGGCAAATTGAGTGCCGGTGTTGATAATATCTATCATTTCTTCATCCATATTGTCTCTCGGGGCAGCCATCTAGCTTTTACACCACTAGATATATCTATAAAAAATAAAAACCATATATCTATAAAATGGATCAAGTCATGTGCTTAAAATTAATTAAATAACTACACTCGAAATTCAAGTCTCCAAAGCATAACTTTGATTTCTTATTTTCTAGAAATATTTATTGGCAAGTGATATATAAAACAAATTTAGATATATAACAATATAAATTAATTATATAACCCTATTTTTTATGGTTTCTTTAGGTTACAAACAATGCGCCCCCTAATAATTTCTACATGGTCGGATGCAACAAAAATAGTGTGCTGCATCAAAAAGTGAGGAGATGGGAAAAAATATGAGAAAATGCGGATACGATGCGCACATTTTTTTTGGTATTATCTACAAAAAGGTGGATAAAGAAGAACAAGAGTCGCAACAGAAGTTTGAACAAAACTTCTCCCTCCTTTAGCATTGTCGTCTACTCGTCTTGTTCACCATAGTCCACTCCTCGGCCCTTAATTTGCTTGCCTTGGCCACCAACACGAGAAGCACCGGCACGCGAAAGAAAAGAGCTGCTGGACCCCGGCCAGGTTTTGGGCTCTGTTTTAGACTTGGGTTTGCAGCCAGCCCAGGTTTGCGCAATAGAAATGGTGTCGATCGCTTGGGGGAGTTGAGACTTGTGGAGGACCAGGATCGTGAAGTTGGACTACATTTCCGATGCTCGTTTCTGACGTTCGAGGCGGGCTATGACTACGGCCATGGCGCAGCAGGCACAAGAGCCGGCTCGATGGCTCAACGCAAAATCGCGCAACAAAAATTGAAGAGCCATATCCCATTACAAGATTGCCGACATGAGGGCTCGGCACACGCATCCATCCGATTACAAAAGGGGTAATAAGAAGAAAAGGCAGTTACCATGGCGACGATGTGGCTGGACAGCCAGAGGCGAGAGCCACAGAGGCACGCGCGATCTTCGGTGTGGATGAGGACGAGCGAGGCGGTGGCGGCGTCAGCGGAGACCACACCTGACCCAGACACGGCGGTGGCGGCGAGCTTGCGCTTGAGCGAGCAGTTCCAGTGGTTCTTGACGGCGTTGTCGGTGCAGCCAGGGAGGACGCGCGCAATGGAGGCCCAGCGGTTGCCGAGCCGCGCGTGGGCGCAGCCGATGGCGGCGTCCTCCTCGGGCATGAAGGGGCAGGCGCTCCGGTGAGGACGAGCGAGGTGGGTCAGGGATGAGGACGACGCGCGCTCCAGCAAGGACGAGCGAGGCACGCGGCCTAGGGATGAGCGACGTGAGCTGCGGCGACGATGGACGAGGATGAGCGAGGTGTGCGCTGGCCAGCCGGAGAAGAAGCGCGCGTGCGCGTGGGGCCAGTGACAAAGCATGCGTGCATGATGAGGCGAGGCTAGGGTGGTCGCCTGGGGGCGGCAGCGCTGCTAGATCAGATCTGGTGGAGAAGACGAGGCGACGGCATGGCTTGGCGGCTACTGGATCCGGTTGGAGAAGAAGGCACAGTATGAGTTGAGGTGGAGATGATGACAAACAGCGTGGGGACGGCGGCGAAGATCGAAGTGAAGCGTGGCGGTGGTGGCGCGGCCAGACTTGGATCGATCGGGCGGCGGAGACAGAGACGAAGAGAACTAGAGAAGGGAGAAGGGCGTGGTTTATAAAGGGGGACCTTTAGTCCCGGGTGAAGCTAGGGCCCGAGACTAAAGGTTCTTTAGTCCTGGGTGATGGTTAGAACTGGGACTAAAGGTATGACCTTTAGTCCCGGGTGTAGCCATGGCCCAGGAGTAAAGGGGATTTTGGCGGGCCGCGAAAACACAGCCCATCTTGTGTCCCGGGTGGTTGATCCACCGGGGAGTAAAGGTGGGTTGCAGTTTGGCTTCCTGCTAGTTTCAAGCCCCATTTGTTTTTTTTATATATTTCTTTCTATAAAATGTTAAAGTCTTGTTAATTACACAGTAAATTAAATACAAGGCATAAAATTGTTTTAAAAGAATATGGATTTACTTTTGCTTTATTGCACACAGGAAAATTGTGTGACCTAAAGTTTTTTGTTTTTTCTTATAAATATTGAAACATAATGTCATTAATAATTACTATTTTGTTAATGCAAAAATGTAGTGTTTAATTTAAATCACTAAAACTTTGTGTTCGATTGGAAATTTGTTTTCACATCATTTTAACGTAAATCTTTTCATTTTTTCATCACTCATTGTCCAAAAGCGACATGGAAATCCCACCATCAAACACAAATTTAATCTGAACATAGAAAAAAAAGGAAACACCTAATAAACATCTCTGAATTCATAATTATTACATAATACCTCTAATACACACTATTAAACATCACTATATATATCAAGCGGGCACAGTAGTGAACTTCTTCTTAACGTATATCCCTTGGTTATTATCGCGCCATAACCATGGAGTGTCCTCATCATTTAGCTAGATGCTTGGGTCTTTGTTCACTGTGAAGGGTGGAATTCGGTCATCCTTTTCATAATCTTCTGATATGTCTGACTTGTCTTCAATTCCGACGATGTTTCTTTTCCCTAAAAGAATTATGTGGCGCTTTGGCTCATTGATTGGGTCGGTGTTGTTTTCCCTCTGTTTAGTTTTGTAGACATGTCCTTGACATAGAACACCTGATTCACATCCTTGGCAAGGATGAACAGTTCATCTTTGTACCCAATATTATTGAGGTCCACGGTTGTCATTCCATACTGGTTGTCGACTGCTACCCCGCCTCCAGTCGCCTTTACCCATTGGCACTTGAACAAAGGTACCTTAAAAGTAGGTGCATAGTTTAGTTCCCATATCTTCTCTATGCGGCCATAATATGTTTGCTTATTTCTATTAGGGTCGGTGGCATCTATGCGGACACCACTATTTTGGTTGGTGCTCCTTTTATCTTGGGCTACTGTGTAAAATGTATTCCCATTTATCTCGTACCCTTTGTATGTGAGGATATGCCACGATGACTGCCTAGCCAACAAATACAGTTACTCATCAATACTCTCATCACCCTGACATTCTTTTCGCAACCAGTCATCGAAAGTTTCCATGTGCTAATGCGTAATCCAAGCTTCAGACTTCCCTGGAAACTCAGATCGGAGCAACTCTTTATGTGTCTCAATATACGGATCGTAATCCAAGGAGGAGTTTTGCAGAACTATGTAGTGTGCTTTATTAAAATAATTGTCCTATGTACCAATATATGGTTTCTTCTCTAGTGTCCCCTTTCCACTTAGTCTCCCCTCGTGTCACGATTCAGGAACACCAATCGGGTCAAGGTCAGGAATAAAGTCAACACAAAACTCAATGACCTCCTCTGTTCCATAGCCCTTGGCAATGCTTTCTTCTGGCCAAGCACGGTTGTGAACATATTTCTTTAGGTCTCCCATGAACCTCTCAAAGGGGAACATGTTGTGCAGGAACACAGGACCAAGAATGCTAATCTCCTTGACAAGGTAAACTAGGAGGTGTGTCATGATATTAAAGAAGGAAGGAGGGAACACCAACTCAAAGCTAACAAGACATTGAACCACATCATTCTATAGTTTAGCTAGATCCAATGGATCGATTGCCTTATGAGAAATTGCATTGAGGAATGCACATAGCTTCACGGTGGATAGACGTACATTTGGAGGTAGAATTCCTCTTAATGCAACTGGAAGCAATTGCATCATGAGCACGTGGCAGTCATGGGACTTTAAGTTTAGGAATTTCTTCTTTGGTACATTTATTATACCCTTTATATTCGAGGAGAATCCAGATGGTACCTTGATGCTTGCTAGGCATTCAAACATGCTTTCCTTCTCTTCTTTGCTAAGAGTGTAGCTGGCAGGACTTAAGTAATGGCGTCCATCATCTGTCTTTTCTGGACGTAGGTTGTCTCGTTCTTTCAAACATCGTAGGTCCTATCGTGCTTCGAGTGTGTCCTTAGGCTTCCCATACACACCCATGAAGCCTAGCAGGTTCACACAAAGATTCTTCGTCAGGTGCATCACGTCGATCGCGCTACGGACCTCTAGGACTTGCCAATAGGGTAGCTCCCAAAATATGGACTTCTTCTTCCACATGGGTGCGTGACCGTCGGCGTCGTTCGGAACAGGTTCGCTGCCATGTGCCTTTCTAAATACTACTTTCACATCCTCGACCATATTGAGTACATCCTCACCAGCTCGGTTGCCCGGCTTGGACTGGTGGTCTGCCTTACCTTTAAAATGCTTGCCTTTCTTTCTTAGGGGGTGATTCATAGGAAGAAATCGACGATGGCCAAGGTACACGACCTTTCGATATTTTTTCAAGAATATACCTTTAATGTCATCGAAACAGTGCGTGCATGCATTATATCCCTTGTTTGATTGTCCTGAAAGATTACTTAGAGCAGGCCAATCATTGATTGTTATGAACAACAATGCTCATAGGTCAAAGTGCTCCTATTTGTGCTCATCCCACACACGTACACCTGGTCTGTTCCACAAAAGTAGAAGTTCTTCAACTAGTGGCCTCAGGTACACATCGATGTCGTTGCCAGGTTGCCTTGGGCCTTGGATGAGCACTAGCATCATAATAAACTTACGCTTCATGCATAACTAGGGAGGAAGGTTGTAGATACATAGAGTAACAGGCCAAGTGCTATGACTACTGCTCTGCTCCCTGAACAGATTCATCCCATCCATACTTAAAGCAAACCTTAAGTTTCTTGCGTCATTTGCAAACTCCGGGAATTCTCTATCGATTGCTCTCAACTGGGACCCATCAGTAGGGTGTCTCCACATATTGTCTACCTTACGGTCTTCTTTGTGCCATCGCAACAACTTTACATGGTCTTTGTTTTTGAACAGACATTTCAAGCGTGGTATTATAGGAGCATACCACATAATCTTGGCAGGGATTTTCTTCATGGGACGTTCGCCCTCAACATCACCAGGGTCATCTCGCCTGATCTTATACCGCGATGCATGACATACCGGGCATGCATCTAACTTCTCATACTCCTCGCCATGGTAGAGGATGCAGTCATTAGGACATGCATGTATCTTCTAGATTTATAATCCCAAAGGGCAGACTACCTGTTTTGCTTCGTACGTAGTGGCGGGCAATTCGTTATCCTTCGGAAGCATCTTCTTTTGGATTTTCAGTAACTCCCCAAATCCCTTGTCAGATACACCATTCTTTGCCTTCCATTGCAGCAATTCTAGTGTGGTACCCAACTTTTTCTGCCCCGCATCACAAGTTGGGTATAGCAATTTCTTGTGATCCTCTAGCATGCGCTCGAACTTGATCTTCTCCTTTTCACTTTCACATTCTCTTTGTGCGTCACGAATGGCTTGACCAAGATCATCAGCGGGCTCATCTTCTGCCCCTACCTCTTCTTCCGCTTCCCCCATTGCAGTATCATTGAAGGCACCATATTCAACAATTATGTCATCATCATCCCATTGTTCTTCTTCACCTTCTTCCATTACAACCCCGGTTTCTCCGTGCTTCATCCAACAAATATAGTTTGGCATGAAACCTGACTTCAACAAGTGTGAATGAAGACTCCTTGAGCTAGCATATTCCTTCAAATTCTTACATATGGCACATGGGCAGCACATGAAACCATCGCATTTGTTTGCCTCGGCCACATGTAAGAAAGAATGCACGCCCTCAATGAACTCTTGGGAGCGGCGATCAGCATTGTACATCCATTGACGGCTCATCTGCATTACATGACATACATACCTTATTAAAACCTAGAACATAATTAGTTAATTATACGACATGCATGCCACCACACAAGGTATTAATTTATGAAAATCTCGCTATAATATAGACAATCCCAACTACCACTAAAAAAACTAAAGCTAAAATGCACTTCAGCAGCATAAGGATTTCGCGACCAATCCCAACTAAAATAGACACATCATGCGTTTGTTCAACATCTATGGGCTTGTTCTACAGGATCACTGCCTCATCAGGCGCCGTAACCGCCTATGCAAGAGAGTTTTGCACGTGTTCAACATACTCTTCCTACCAGTACTAGCCTGAACATCCAGTGCCATCCCACTAAAATTAAAACAAAAAATTAGAACTTTAATCACAATCATCATGAAAATAAGTATAAATTAACCATATTCATCAAATGCGACAAAATAACTCACATTGCGATCTGGACACTTGTAGAAGATACGGCCCTTGTTGGAACACTCCTTCCTCACCCGGTACTCCATCACAATCTTCTCCTCACACTTGCCGCATGCAATGAGAGGGAGGTCCGGCCTCAGTCGCTTTGGAACCCGATGAGAGGCCGAGGACCCAGAAGTAGTTGCCATCTACTCTCTATACTCATTTTTAATATAATATAAATTTCTCATTTTATAAACAAATAAAATTAAAAAAAACTCTAAAATTCTCTATATCTCTAAACCATGAAGTGTGCTATGCATGCTAGAAATGAAAGCTGAATACTAGTTTTGAATAACTACTTTAACCTTCCTTCATCCAAATATGCAAACTTTAAAGTGATTTTGAGCTTAAATGGCTTACAAATAAAAAAACCACCATAAAAAACCACATATATCTAGTCCACAAAATGAGATATGCTACTGATGAAACATGAGAGTATAAAGTTGGTAACCTTTAGAACCAAAGAATCGATGGAGGAATCGAAGAAATCTTGTGATTACCGGTGATGAGGAAGAAGAGAAGCCGGTGATGAAGCAAGAACACTGAGGTCGAAGTGGCTCGGGCTCAGGGAGAAAGAAGGGGCATATAGGGACCTTTAGTCCCAGTTGGAGACACGAACCGGGACTAAAGGTCCCTTTCTAGTCCTAGACGGAGTGTGTGGAATATATGGTGGATATATATAGTGGCTAACCTAATTGTACTATGCTCCTTGAAAACTTATCTCTCTTTTTGAAACTTGGAAACACTTGCTAGAGAGCAGGGGCTATCTTATTCATCTTTTTCAGGCGGGCATCTAAATACCCATTGTTTTGATAATTCGGACACTTGTCCAATTTTTTTTCAAATCTCTTTTTTCATCTTTTTTTCATGAATAACTTTTGCATAGCTCCATGCCTCTTTTCTGCAACTAAACTATTGAGAGATAGTAACAAGAACTTGGAGCATTTATTTGGTGGATGGAAAACCTATCAAGCGTGTTTTTGTGTTCACTCCGAGTGTAGGAGTAAAACATTTTTGGGTGGATGTAGATGGGTTGCATGTTCTTGCGCCTACCCCCCAGTGTTGGAGTAGTGCATATTTGGGTGGTGTGTATGTGATCTTGATTTTAAGAGCATGACAAACCTCTCATAAGGGTCAACAAAGCTTGACAAAAATCCATGCAAAAGCAAGCAGCATAGACATGGCAATTTTCCTAGCCTAAATAACATGTATGGCTCTGGTGGGAATTCAAGCTTTGTCATACAGGAACTCATTATTTAACATTTTTATGTTTTTTAAAAAGTAAATCTCCAGAACTTTACTGTCACTAGGAACAAGATAAACAGTAGCTCAGACCTTCTCATATCATATCCGTCAATTACCTAGACTTAGATCAGGCATTCGCTACCCACGAGTATCAAGTTCAGAATAAATCTTTATATCAAATCAGTAGTATCCAAAACTTGGGAGAATTCAAGGCTGAAAACTAGGTACTTGAAAGGAATTACAACAGAGCAACTATTCATCATTTTCATTTAAGAGATTTCTCTAAGTCATCTTTATTTTATTTAACTCTTAAAAATAGAAAACTAGACACATACTTTTTATTTTGTTTTCATAATTTAAAATCACACCTTACTATGATATATAGCTAAGATAATTTTTTATTTTGTTTTAGTTTGTTATGCATCTTTTTATTTCTTTTGCAAATATGAAGCAAACTTAAAAAATAGTAGAACCAAAAAGAGAAAGAAATACTTAGCTAGATACATGGAGGATGCTCCTCCCCCAAGCTGGATGTTGTCGTGGTCTTTCTTATCCATCCAGAAGTTGTGTTCCTCGCGTAGCGGGTGTAGCAACGGTTCGGAAGAATGTACTTTGGATGGATGGCATTACTCTTGATCATCCTGCAAAATACTCCAACAAGAACACCAAAACTCGTGACACATATTAGGATAAGGGTTAGCGGTCAGCCATTTAGATATTTGTTGTCCTTGGAGGTTTAGAAAGATTTCCTAGTTGATCAAGTTCTAACAGGATGTCTATTTAATATTTTTGGATTTTCTTATTTGTATAATGCAGAAAAAATATGTATGCATGTTTATTTTTATTTTTATGCCACCACGGTGTTTCTTCATGAATGTCTATAGGCGAAAACATTGTCTCTATCATTCCACACCTAAGACAATCATTGGACATTTTTATTGTCCAAGATTTCCCATGGATTGGTGACTCTCGGGTTGATCTTATCTAAAATCTCGTCCATCCATTCAATGGCAACGACACATAAGTTCTTAATATGCTCCAGCCATTGTTGTTGCTCTTCTTGGTCTTCCTTGTGGCCTTCATGATTCCTATGCTTTGGTTGTCTTAGTGAATATCTAGGGTCTTCATGAGACTGAGGAGAAAGAGCATACGAGGGATCATCGGGGTGAAGGATGGGTTGAAAGATGGGTTCATATGAGAAATCTAATGTGGGCATTGAAGGGGAGAAGATAAGATTGGCTTCTGAATAGCTTGGCTCTCCTTCTATGGCATCACTAGACATGCCATCCTCGTATTCTTCCCGATGAATAAGGATGCTTCCTAAGAGATCCCTTCTTGAAAGGATTTGAATTATATTCACTCGAAGGTCTCTTATGAAGATGATAATTTAATGTTCTCCCAAAATCAGCACCAAAGAGGTCATCCTTAATTTCAACTGGGATTTCTAAAGGTGGAATTCCATCTTCTCTTGGGGGATTTTGGGGTATTGATGGTTCAGGATTGATAGCTAAATCTTGAGATTGGAGTGGTTGTGATTTGGCTATCAAAACTTCCTCTTCTTGTTCGGGAGGTGATTCCTTCTCTTCCTCGAGGAGTTCATTATGAATGCTAGTGCAGGGAGTGATTCTACTAATTCTATTAAGCATAGCCCTTACTTCACTAGTAGACAAATGAAGGAAAGCTCCTCTAGAGGCTGCATCAAGGGATTCCCTAAAATCCTTGCTAAGACCCATGTAAAAATGTTGAAGAAGTATAGGGTCTTAAATGGCAAGGTCTGGGTCAGTGATGTTGAGTTCATTAAAATGATCTCACGATGTACCAAGAGATTCTTCTTCTAGTTGTCTAAAATTTAGAACCTCGTTCTGAAGGCTAACCACTTTAGAGATGAGAAAGAAACGTAAACAAAATTTAGAGCATAACGTTTCCCAATCTCCTTGCATACTTCCTACGGTTTGACTATACTAATGTTTAGCTCTTCCCATCAAAGAGAACGGAAACAACTTCCATCTTAAAGTCTTGTCAGACATGCCAGCCATATGCAAGCATGCACAGGTCTACTCAAACTCTCATAGGTGTGAGTATGGGTTTTCATCGCCTTCTCCCGAGAAGGATTGATCCCGAATCAGTTTCATTAAACATGGGCACAGCTCATAGCTAGGTGTTAGGATAGGCTCTATAGATTTAGGTGGCCCAAAGCTCACGCTCGTGGGTTTAGTGTATTGATAGATAGGAGTGGAATTCATAATAAAAAGAAAAGAAAAGAATGAAAGAATAAAAAGATAAAAGAATATGATACAAGGTTAGGCTAGATTCATAGTTAATTCAGCAACCGTTTCCCTGGCAACGGCACCAGAAAGCTTGTTGGTATATTTTAACGCACACAGATAAATCCGCAAGCACACGAATACCGCTATAGCTTTCACCCAGAGGTTTTCCATGTATCATATCCACAGGGAAACTTGTGAGGTTAACTACAGTCCAACTTAACCCGGAGTAACAACAAGACTTAAGAAAGTCGGGAGTGTAGAGGAGATCGCTAAGGTCTTCTAATTCTAATCTCAATAAGCTATGTCTTCTATATTTCAACTGTGGATATTACTATAGAAACATAGACATAGTATGATTCCTATAGGAAAAATGTCATGCTAGAGCTACAAATGGGAGGTGGATTACAAAGGATTCAATGAGGCTATAAGAGTCACCCTCGCGAGCTACCACCGATCCGGAATATAGGGTACATCCACAAGTAACGCAGTCTAAGCACCACGTTTACACCTATAGTTACTACTTTAACCTATAGGGTCCTACAGATTAAAGCACTCAAAGAGCTATGAACTAGATGAACAATATAAACACGATGCTTACTTAAATTAGATGTTGATTACGTGAGAAATCTTAGATGTAGGTTAACTTCTGCCAAGGTACAAGCCGTAGAGAGAGCACCGACAGGCCGGCATCTCCTCCAAACTCTTCCCTCACTCTCCACCTCTCTATTTCTAAAGACTAGGTCCTATGGAGGTATAATCTTGTCTTGATAGCTAGCTCTGATCCTCATGAGGAGAATATGAATTAGGGTTTTAGGATGACCTCTAGGGAGGGGGGCAGGGCCTGGTTATATAGCCCTGAGCTTGCCACGTGAGCCCTTGGATCAATCCAACTTAAGCAACGACCTAGATGCGTCCTCAAAGGCAGTGGGAAACTAACCCTCGAAGATGGCTAATAGGTGGGCCCAGGGGAGGCCGGCTGGCCTATAGGTGGGGCTCGTCGGCCCCACTTGGCGACGTCTTGCCATCCGCTTCGGTGATGTGGCTTCTGTGTCCTTTTAGAACCTTCCCACGTAGGTGCAGCGGTGGAAATCCGTATTTTCCTTTGACGTTTAGGTCCTCCTTGGCGGTTTTCAGATTAAACCCTGCTGGAAACGAAACATAGATTCACCAAAACTCATGGAATTTATTAGTTTAAACCCCTAAACCTTCATTGGTGATTATATTTATGCCCTTATCCATGTTTAATTGACGGTTTATAATGGTTGATAACCACCGTCAACACCGTGTTACTTAAATTGTTGTGTAATGAGATATAGTAAAATAATAAGAACTTAATTCTTGATGTCTTGTTGTTGGAGAATTTTATTTTAAAAAGTTAATTGAGTAGCTATGCATGTCCTTTGTGGTAAAGCAATATCCCACCAGAGCCATACATAGACTTCGAAAACCATCTACATATACTACTTGTAATTGTATTGAGTTTGGTCAAACCTTGTGACCCTTGTTGAGAAATTTATCATGCTCTCAAGATCAAGATGACGTACACTCCACATATATCTGCTACTCCTACATTAGGAGTATGCAAAAACATGTTTTTCATCCACCCAAAAATGTTCTACTGCTACATTGGGATTAGACACAAAAATATGTTTGTAAGGATAAATGCTCCAAGTTCTTGTAAAAACCTCTCTTGAAAGTTTCAATTGCAGAAAAAGAGGCATGGGCTATGCAAAAGTTATTCATAAAAGAAAAGAAAAGTGTTGAAAAAATGGACAAATGTCCGAGTTATCTAAAACAATGGGTACTCAGTGCCCGCCTAAGAAAAAGAAGAAGAAAGAAATGAATAAGATAGCCCATGTTTTCTTACAAAAGTTTTCTAAGTTTCAAATAAGAGAGATATGTTTCAAGGAGCATAGTAGAATTAGGATAGCCACCATATACATATCCACACACATGCACATCTTGATCTAAGAGTATGACATTTTTCTCCTTGGATCATTGTTTTGACTTTACAATATATGCAAGGCAAGTATGTTCTCATACTTATCCGTACTTGAGCTCCACATAAGTTGTTAGAAGTAGGCAAAAAGAACGCAAAGTCATTAATGCCTTGGCGAGGATCCAAAAATACCACATATATAGAGTGATTTAAGAGTATCACAAAAGGAGAAGGTAAGCTACATTTTGTTTTCAAAAATCTTAAAATGTTTCTCCAATTGACTTGACTGAAGGAAGATAGTGATCTGTTTCAAGCTATTCCATTCTTCAACGGTCCAAAGTTTCATGGTAGACACTTTGAATCCTATAGAGCATGTATGACTAGGAATGGTTTTATGTTCATGTCTTGTCCCAAAGTTCTGTCTTGAGTAATCTATCCTTTTATCGAGGACGAGTAAAAGCCTAATTGTGGGGGAGTTTGTTGACGGTAGTTAACATTCATCACAAACCGTCAATATAACTTTCATAAATGACCAAAATGGATCACCAACATAGACTTAGGGTTTTTAACTAACAAATTCCACGAGTTTTGGTGAATATGTGTTTTCAGCAGGATTTAATTAGAAAACCACCAAGGAGGACCTATTCGTCAAAGGAAATCACATAATTCCGTAGGATAAACAACGTGGGAAGACTCTAGAAGACTCTAGGAGGCTCTCCACCAAAGCGGAGCCTGAGCCACTAACATGTGGGGCCAGCCGGTCCCACATGCAGGCTGCCCGGTCCTTGGGCCGACCAGTCAGCCTCTAGCTTCCTACGTCGGTTCTCCATCGCCTCCTAGATTGCATCTACGCCGTTTAGTCAAGTCGGTTTGATCCGAGGGCTCAGAATTGACGCTCCAGCCTATATATACCTGTACGTGCCCCCCTCTAGGGCATATGCCATGCATTTGATCCTAAGAGCTTGAGGGCTAGAAACCCTAATTCATATTTTCACTAGGATCAGAGCTAGCAATCAAGAGAAGATTAGTCCTTGATAAGATCTAGTCTTGTATTAGAGATAGAGAGATAGAGTGAGAGGGAAGAGTTTTGGAGGAGTCCTGGCCTATCGGTGCTCTCTCTACGGCTTGTACTCTGGCGGAATAAAGTTCTTCTTGAGCTTGTTTCTGAGATTTCTCTGGTAATCGACTACTCATTCAAGTAAGCATCTTGTTCATATTGTTCTTTAGGTTTGCGACTCTCTTTTGAGTACATTAATCGTTGTAGCTCCTGGGTTAAAGTAGTATTCGTAGTGTAAGCGTGGTGCTTAGACTCAATTACTCGTGGATGTACCCTACTTTCCGGATCGGTGGTAGCTCGTGAGGGTGACTCTTATAGCCTCGTTGAATCCTTTGTAGTCCACCTCCCGTTAGTAGGCTTAGCAGGACATTGTTGCTATAGGAAACATACTCTGCCTGTGTTTTCTCTAGTAATATCACCAGAACTGAACAATAGAAGACAGAGCTTACCGAAGTAAGAACTAGAAGACCTTTGTGATCTCCTCTATGCTCCTATTATCTAGCCTTGATTGTGAAGTTGGGTTAAGCTAGATTTGGTTATTCTCGCACACATTTCCTCGAGTTCGATATAAAACTAGGTACTCCCTGTGAAGTGCTACATCGGTATAATATCGGTGTGCTTGCGGATTATTCTGTGTGCATTAATATATACCAACAAACACCCAAAAATATGTATACAAATTACCAACCCTTGTCATTATTATAAAAGATTTTCCTAAAGTAACCCTCAATCCCAATATTACTTACCTCGTGAAAGTAGCTTAAAGTAACCCCTAAATATTTAACTAAAATCTCCACATCTGCTATTATAAAAATAATCTAAAGTAACCCAAAATATTCATTTGAACTATCTATGTTATTATGAAAATAACCTATGTAAATTTGCATACAAATTACATAGCTACACCATTATTAAAGCTAGTCTGTTGTGAAAACAATATACTATGAAATATTTTTTATGTTTATTGTATTAGAAAATGAGTAAGGAGGAAAACACATTTTAGTATAAATAATTTTTAATATTTAGCGGTATTAAACAAATTTTAATATTTTCCTTCCCTTATGTTTCTTCTCCTTTTCTTTGTGTCTTTGTGTTGTTGTTTTCCTTTTTGGTTACCTTCCCACTAGCCTCTTGTTCGGTTTTTGGTTTCAGTAAAATCATTGTTTTTTTCTCCCCACAGTTTTGGTTCAAAAAATAGAACTGTCTTCTAAGATTCTAACCCATGCGAGAGTCCGAATTGATGGATTAGTTAATCTCTAATAGCACTGTATATAATTTAGTATCGGGTCAGTGTCCTAACATTTCCCCCAGTTCTTTTGTTCTTTTTAGTATTGCCTATCCATCGTTCTAGTTAGTCCCTAGCGTACATCCTCAAATAACCTAGTTAATTGATGTAATTAGTCTTTTGCTTGTTTGCTCTCACTCCGAATTAATCTTCAATGGCATATGTATTATTCAGGATTACTCTTTTTGTTATATTTCTAACTTTCTTTGTTTCTATTATTATCTTGATTTTTTTTCACGGCCCTGCTTGTAGTGGTAACACCCATGACACAGGTTCGCAGCTGTGGGCTTGCCGTCAGCTTCGGGTTTTTTTTTTTTTTTTTTTTTTTTTGCTCCAAGCTTTCCAGCCAAGATTTCTACCTTTAGTCACCATCGACTTTGACTCTGGTTTGGTCCTACGCGATGAATAATTCTGGACCATGCCTGGCCCGTTCCTACAGGTGTCGACCTCAGTGCTCACTACCAGAAACAGTAACTTTGCCATGTGCCACAGGCACTCGGCAAAGACAAAAAAAAAAAAACACTCGACAAACAGCACATGACATCTATAGTGTCGGCAAACAACTATTTGCCGAGTGTTTTTTATCACGTGCTCGGCAAATGGTTTGCCGAGTGTCAAATTTGACACTCGACAAAAAAAGTGGTTTGCCGAGTGCTTTTTCAAAATACACTCGGCAAAGGATTATTATTTGCCGAGTGTTTTTGGGAATTACACTCGGCAAACCTATTTTTCAAAGAAAAAACTAATTTTTTTCTCAGCATACCATTGTTGTTTGCCGAGTGTTTTTAGGAACTAGACTCGGCAAATCTATTTTCCAAAAAAAAAAATTAGGAATTACACTCGCCAGCTGCCATCTGTGTACTGCTTGCAGTAGCGCAAGAACTGGCTCTCACGTGTTGGCACCAGCGGTGACGGCATCTGGAACTCAGCCGTCATCTGCATCCAATAGTCACAGCGCATGCATTAGTAACAACAAATTAATATTTGACCAAATCAAAAGATGAAACGAACAGAACTTCAATGAGATCAGACCAGCTGCAGCGCGCCATTTTAGTTGCCGGCAATGCCGGTGGAGAGCACCTCGAGGGTTGCAGCCCGTGACACAATGCTTGAGAACAGCATCGACCACTGGTTCTGCACCAAAATGGAAATGGGTCATACACTCATACATAGGTGGATGGATATAGCAGTCTCAGATAATGCACAGTGAAGTATCAGAGCGTGTGGATTAACACAATAGTTACTGAATTAGTTGGTTACCACATCCATGAGTATCTCGATGAGGTTGACATGGTTCATGATGATCACGACGGTCTCCCGCGATGCTTCTGATCGGAGCCCCGGCAACTTCGGACCAACGCCCCTGGGGAACCCGCGGGCATACTCTTCCTCATTGAGAGTCTCAATGGTAGCACTGTCTATGACAAGGGCAGGGGTCCAGAGCGGCTCACCGAGCTGGGCCATCCGCACCAGGTCCTCCATCGTGGCCACGGCGAGCTCAACTACCAACCCTTTGTCTAACCCAGCAGCGGCACCATGAAGATGAAGGTCACCAAATATGTCTGTTCCGCCGGGCTGGAGGTGGTGGGAGGAAAGTGGTGGCGGTGGTGGGTATGGCGCCATTGAGGCCGAGGAGATATTTGACAAGTTGGGCAGCAGGCTACCTGCAGGCTTGCCAACGTACTTGGAAGTACATTTGCAATATTAAGGACACTTGTACTGTTTCCTTAGGTAGAAATAAAAACCGAGTGCATTTACTTGTTGCTGTGAACCAACTGTGTAAAGGTCTTCTATGGTTTTAAGACGCCAGCATCTGTACTGACTTGTAAGACTGTAGGAAGTTTCGGTACACTATGGTGGAGCAATAAAGTCGAGCAAGTACCGATTAAGTTCATTGGCGAAAAGGATTGGAGAGCTTAAACCAAATCAGGAGAAGAACACAGCACACTTGCTTTCTTGAGAAATAAAGGATATATGACCGGGCTTCTTGAAAAGTCTACACATATACAGCTAGTGCAGTGCAGCAGCAGATAATATATATGTAGATATATATGCAGCAGAAAGTGCTCAATGCCTTCATTCACCACACCAACCATACTTTAATCAACTCTCAGTCTCAGTCTCAGTCTCAGGTGAGTGATGACTGTAGGTCGGTTGTGAGTTGTGACTAGTAGTGAGAGCATGCAATGCAGCAGGTTTTAATCCTGAAGATACGAGTCCCCTTTTGGCATTTATTTATATCCTACTTAAATGCCTTCTTTTCCGGAAATAAATTGATGGTGGTATCGTATAGTTTGATGATGGAATTTATTTTCTTTGAAGGATGACAACATATATATGACGACTACCACTACTATTAGCGTTTACAACTCATCAGTGTAGTCGTACTAGTAGAAGAAATGAAATGGTAGGTTTTAAGAGATTTGTAACATTTAAAAGCACAGATTCATGGAAAAGGAAACCCGGCCACGACTCATTAACAATGCACAGACAAGACAAAGCGTGAAAAAAACAGTCCTGGCAAAATCAAGCAGACAAGAACAAATACAGGCAGCTAGCTAATCACTGAATCTGTTCGTAACTCGTATATGCACGGCGCCGAATTGAAGATGAAGTAAAGACAAGCAAGAAGTGCAGAGAGAAAGGGAGGTTGGGACGATGGTGAGAAGAAGTGATGAGCGAGGGATGTTACAATACCTAGCCGAGGGAGGCGGCATAGCTGGCGAGGCCGCCGATCATGGCCGCCGCCGTCGGCATGTTCCGGCCGAGGATCATCAGGCCCCCGGGCATAGCTGGGGAGGAGCTAATATCCTCCCTGGCCTTCCACAAAACCCTAGAGCCTCACCATGCCACCCTTGCCTCCCGCCGCCACGCCACGAAGCCCGCCGCCGCCAGCACCACCACCACGCCACCACCGGCCGCCGCCACCACCAAGCCCGTCGCCAGCACCACCACCGCTGCTCGCCTTCTACGTCCGCCTCCCAGGGCACCTGCCGCACGTGCTCGCCCAGGCCGCCGGTGAGGGGCAGGGCGGCGGATCCGGAGGAGGGTGTCACACCCAATTTTAAGGATAAAATTGAATGCACTAAACTCATGTGTGCCTAGGGATCAGTCACACACACAAGTTGACAAATCATAAAAAGTATCATCACGGTGTATCTTATATCACGATTGATAACATCACATAGTCTTACACAACACATCGGAAGATAAAAAGATAACTCTCTTGTGGAACTCTATCACACGGAAGGTCAACTGGTTGACCTCAAGCCTAATAATCCTCAGAAAACTCCTCATACACGTTGTCATCTATTACCCATCCGGGATTTTTATCTAAATATAGAAAGTAAACAAGCGTAAGTACTTCCCGTACTTAACAAGATAACATGAGGTTATGAAGCTCAAAAAGGATGACACAGGTTTACTGCAGTTAGCACTTTTAGTAAGTCAATATTTTATTATCAAGTATTATCAAGTTATGCTTAAGCCCAATTAAACCCACGTGATCATATATCAGAATCAATTGCATCATATTATCATCATAGAACATCATAAATGAACAACATTGAGTAACCAATTATTCTGTGAGTTTTCCGGGCCGCTTGTGACCGTGAGCACGACTGTTATAACAGTTTGTAACCCTCTGCAGAGGTTGTGCACATTCACCGCGAGTCGTGATTCCCATATGCCCGGGTTAATTACTCCCATATCACTGCCAAGGTGAGTGGGCAGGGTACACTATGAAGCCATTTCATAGGTTTCTCTAACAAGTTAGGGCCGCTAGGTTTCCTCGGTAGGCAGATGTAGGAACCCCCCTTCCCTATGGCACATATCCATCACGGCTATACACATAGGAACAGAGGCAGCCCTATACCCAACGTGGCAAGCCCCTTTTACGCCATAAAGGTAACCTCTAACAAGCTAGAAAAAGGTCCTATTACTAAGCTAAAGTCAGAGCCATATGACTCTCACGGTTGCACTGTCAGTCCCAGCTTTTGCTAACAGATAAGTCCTTATGGAGGGCCGAGAGCAACATGATCGAAAGTCATTTGCTCCTTCGCCCTATGGATCAGTTGTTATAAAGCATGTTTTACCTTTAGTTCCATAGAACCATTAACCATTGTATAGACCGTGTTCAGTTAGAGCGCTAGCAATCTACCCATATGCAATTAACCCATAGGAGTCAAGGAAACATGTCATCCAATAACTAGGATGTCCTTATGGTTATCAAATTTAGATACATGCACATGAGTGAATGATTAAAGTGAATAGGACATCAAGGTAGGCCCATGCTATATTTGCCTTGGTTAGCAAACTCCTGCTGATCCTGCTGGTCGTCGAAGTACTCCTGGTCACCAACGTTCTCCTCACCGTCTGAACACGACCAACACAGCAACATACAACATTCCAGGAACATTCATGCAAAGCAAACAATACTACAGTTAGAACGGTATACCAACAGTTTAGAAAACAAATTAAAATGTTTATGAAAAGAATCTACATCTCACTACGATCACGGCAACGCGAAGTTCACGAAAAACGGAGCTAAAACGCGAAAGTTATGATTTAAATGGGATTTCCTATAGCAATTTATTTAACTAAATCTAATCTCAAAATTTAAAAGTTGCAAACATGATTAACAGTGGTACTAACACATAGTTTATGAAATTACGAAACTAAAGCAATTTGAACGGGTCGATTTGGAGCTAAAACGACGATTCTATGAGCAAAATAGTGCAATGGCATTTCTGTAAATACCGAAAACGTATTTTGGACTAAAACAGGATATTTTACGTTTTCAAAAGGGGAAAGCGTACTCTGGAAATGTGCTTTGGACTACGGGTTAGGACTTAGAAAAGCTCAGGGTCTCTTAAGCAAAACTGACACGTGAAGGGGTACCGGCTGATCTAAGCTGTTGGATCACAGATGGGTGGCTCGGATTAGCTCTAGGGAAAGAAAGAAGGAACCGGCCGGGAACAGTAGTTCCAGCGGCGGCGCAGCCATGGCCGGCGGCAAGAACATGCCGGTGCGTGCGGAACTTGGCCTACGGGCCATGGTGGGGGAGTACCGGGAGATGGCGGGGGAGTAGGGGACCTCGGCCAGGCCGATACGGTGGCAGGAGGACGCGGCCGAGGCGGCAGTCGCCATGGCCGGCGGCCGGGAGCTATCGGGCGCACGCGAACGGGGTCTACGGGCCACGAAACACGCAAGTAACAGCACGAGGAGAAAGAGGGGAGCACGGCGAAGCTCACCGTGGCGAAATTCGGAGATGGAGGCGGCTCGGGGACGGCGGGCCACGCGGAGGGCAAACGGCGGATCACGGTGCTGCTGCGGTGGTTGCTGCTTTCTCGTGCACGGGCAAACGCAAAAAAGAAACGGGGAAGCAGCAGGGGGAGCGGGGAAGGCTCGGCTCGCATTTGTAGAGGCCGGGCGCGGGGGAGGGGTGCTCCCACGACGCGGACGTGGGCACGGAACGGCGGCGGTTGCGGCTTGACCGGTTAGACCGGGCGTGGGGCGAGCGGGAGGAGGGGGAAGGCGCCGACAGGCAGGCCCGGGCTGGCAGCGGCTGAGGCGCGGAGAAAAATGCGGCGGCAGTTGCTGGCGCACGGTGCTGGGCCACGCGAAGCCGGGCTGGCTCGCCCGAGTGGGCCGGCCCAGGAAGGAAGTGGGAGGGGAAAGGAGGGCGCGCGCGGCTGGGCTGGCGGGCTAGGCCAGCAGGCCAAATTGAGAGAGGGGAGGGAGTGAGAAGGATTTTCCTTTCCTTTTTCCAAATAGATTTCCAAAAGCACTTTCTAATAGATTTTGAATTCATTTGAACTTTGAATCAAGACCAATCATCACAAAAATAAATTGGAGCGGCATGTATGCATAAAAAGGTTACTAACCTTATATTTGATTTTAATTTCCCAAAAATTATTAATTTCCTATATTTGAATGCACACATAATAAGATAATTAAATCGAATTTTCTTATTTCAAAAGATTGAAATTTTTGGGTGTTACAGCGGGGCGCCACCGGTGAGGGAGGGGAGGGGCGGGGCGACGGATCTGGGGGAGGGGCGCCGCCGGTGAGGGAGGGGAGGGAGGGGGCGGCGGATCCAGGGGAGGGGCGCCGCCGGTGAGGGAGGGGCCGGACGTTGAGGAGGGGAGGGGGCCGGCCACCGTCGGGAGGAGGGGAGGCGCCGGCCGCACGTGGGAGAGGATGGGAGGGACCGAGCTGGGAGGGAGGGGAGGGGGTGTGTGCGTCGTGAGGGAGGGGAGGGGCGGGTGGGGGTTTTTTTTCTTCATTTTTTTTATTTGCCGAGTGTTGTTTTTGGACACTCGGCAAACCTTTCTTTTTGCCGAGTGTTTTTTTTTTACACTCGGTAAACCCCCTATTTGCCGAGTGTTAATTTTTTGTTTGACACTCGACAAACCCCATATTTTTTATTTTTATTTATTTTTCTCTTTTCATGGGAGGGGAAAATAGCAAGCTCAGAAAGTTTGAGCTCACTCTAATGTATAGAAAAAGTTTCAAGGTCAAACGATGATTGAACTGTCACTTCGCCTTCAAACCTGTTCCGTTCTCTCTCGATACCACGATTCTTCCTTAGAGATGCTTCGGTTTCTAAGCAATGTACGTTACAACTTTTCCATAATCTTCTCAATTTTTACCATAGCCTCTACGTATCATATCACGATACAATGGTAAGTCCTATGTTTTTCAGACTTCGTTTGAATTTTTTATAATTAAAAAACCAATAAGCTACATGTCGATGGTTGAGTGTTGGCACACAGATGTTTCAAATTTCTTTTCATTTCTTCGATAAGGCCAAAAAATAGACTTGACTCCATGAATATGATTTTTCTACTCATTTTATTCTATTATTTCATGCACTTATAGATCAAATTTGACGTAAATCAATTAAATTCCAAGAATGCATTTAATGAATTAAAACTAGCAAACAGATCCAAAAAAATGCTAATTTTTAACATGGATTATGCTATGTTGTTTGTTGAGTACAAAAAAAGTTTCAAGGTCAAATGAGAAAAAATAAATAAATTGTTTGGCGAGTGTTGCCCAACGGACACTCGGCAAAAGGGCAACGGAGAGACACATGGCACGATGTTTGCCGAGTGCCGGAGTTTGCCAAGTATTTTTCAGTAGAATTGCCGAGTGTCAGAATGTTTGCCGAGTGTTTTTTTAGTAAGGCACTCGGCAAACAGAGAGTTTGCCGAGTGTCAGAATCTTTGCCGAGTGTTTTTAGTTTGGCACTCAGCAAAGAGATAGTTTGCCGAGTGTCTGATAAAATACACTTGGCAAAGAATATGACACCCAGCAAATCCTTCGATTCCGGTAGTGGCTTGTTGCCCTCTACTCCAAAGTCTTCAAAGTCTTCCTGTGTGCATATCACTCATGACAAAATTCCACGATGTCGCTCTCAAATAATGTACCTCTCCGTGTCTATCCTCGTACAACTAGCTGGCCGGGCTGGATAGATTCACAAACTCATGTTGGTACTGGCCACAACCCTGCAACCTTTTTATCTCAAATAAACAGGACTACATATCGTCACATTCAGAAGTTAGCAACCCTACAGGATACAGCTAGTTCAACCTCACCAGGTTCTGATTTCCTCTGCTCTTGCAAAACTGATGAACAGGGACATTCTGACTCCTATATGTATCGACTGATAGTATTTTGCTTTCTTCCCGGTTGAGCATGCAGGATAGTAGAGTTCTACACGTTGCTTTGATCAATCCTAATGGCTGCACAGATGGTCAGTTCTGCAGTGGCCCAGGAGGCGGTTAACCAAATCTTATCAAGAATCAAGGAGGGTTATCAGGACAAGTCAGATGCAAAGGAGAACATAGAGAGGATGGAGATGGCACACATCAAGCTGGAGGCCGCCCTTGAGACCTCCAACAAGTGGAAGGTTACCAGCGTGCCACTGCTACGTTGGCGGAGCAAGCTCAAGCGCGCCTCACAGGAGTGCGACAACACTCTGCGCATGTGTAGGCAGCGCTTGCAAGAAGAGGAAGAAGTACAGCAAGCGGTAAGGAGCTCCTCCTTTCCGAAGAGGATCGCTCATAATGCCATGTCGTTTGTTTCATTATTCTTTAGTCATGGTAACGATGATGGGCTGAAGGGATCCACAGTCGCCCAGCGATTTGAACGGTTCGCAGAAGGTGCGAGCGAATTCTTGAGATACGTGGAGCTTGGTGGAACACCACACAGATACATGTTTTCCGACCCTCTTATACGCCATCTTATCACTGGCAAAGGAACTAAGTATTGCTTTGTTAGCAATGGTCAACATCTCTCATTTCTTCTACAACCCTTTAGTTCACTACAAGAGCATGGGATGGAGGTTGGCCTACTATTGTTACTTGAAGATACCAGTGCACCAGAGAATGATTTTGCTCTTGCCCTCAACTTACGGCTTTCGGAAAGTACAGACATAGTTAGGATTGCAGTCGGATGCCTGCACCTGTTCATACCTTACTTAGGCTCAACAGTCGAGACTGTGAAGACAAAGCTCACTCAGGTACCAACACAAGACTTATGCTGGGTGTCCGATGGTTATCCGGTTTTTAGCCATTGTGTTGAACACCAGAACTATCTTCACACCATCTGGTCCAAATGGATTCGACCGAACCCTATTTGTTGCCAGCAGCAAGATCATCACTACTCCCAGAGCTACAATTCCAAGAGCTCATCATTAGAATCATTGCCATGTGATATATACTTGGAACCAGTTATCCAAGTGTATTTGCTAGGCCATGTCGCACTGTCTGTTGGGAACAACATGCAGAGACCAGTCGCCGATGGTGAAAGCAAAACAAGCCCCTTATTGAGTGAATTTCCTTATCTGAAACTTGGAGTGCATTTCTATCCCCATGCCCCTTATGAAGATTTGTCACCTGGAGTCGAGGGTTCAGCAACTGAAATAATCAATGGGGCAGCCGTGAAACATGGCTTGTATGCAAAAATTTGCTTTGAACAGTTGGGCGACTTTATGATACCAAAGGCAGTAGATTGCCTTCACGAGAGTGCGGCAGCTACCTCGTATCAGATGCTTTGGAAGTCCAAGCATGGCGGTGCATACCTTCAAGTCGAGAAAATCTCATGGGGGCTAACTACTAGGAGAGGCATGGGTGGAAAACATCCTAAACAACGACAGGGCAAGAAGGTACAGGGATGGGCAAGTGCGAACAAAGATTTCTTGTGCTTGTGGGTTGCCCACGCGCCTGCCCACTTGCAGGGCACAGTCATGGACTGGGTTCAAAAAGAAAAGCGATTGCCGCTACCATTATTATTTAAAAATAATCCCTGTGTCGATGATTGTCCAATCATGTTGATTTCTTCGCAATATCATAGATCTTTAGCAAGGAAAATCAAATCGTGCAGGATGTCCAATGCCTAAAGGATTTTATGTTACTCAGTATGTGTCAGTAGGGCATTAAGTTCTACTAGAGGAAGCTTGTCATGACAGAAAATTAGTTCAGATCAATTTATATGTTGCCTGTTAGACAATCTCGCATGTTCCTTTGGTGTGTATGTAAGTGTAAGCCGTGTTATGTAATTACTTAATTTGTAAGGACTAAAAGGAGATAACTGTAAATTGATATTAAATAAAAGAACACTAAAAGGATCGTTGCAGAATTACCCAACTGGCTATTGATGGCTCTTCTCTCGCAAACCCTAAATCTCTAAAATCCTCTTGACCCTATTTATTCTTCAGTATGGTATCTAAACTGGGTTAACTTTGTTGGTTGCAATCTATTTTCATTGATAGTTTTTTGTGCTTATGGTGCTAGGAAGCAAGAATTTGGTGGTCTTCCCACATATGGCGGGCCGCGGCTGTCTTTTGTTCTTGTTGCTGCTGCGGCTATCTTTTGTTCTTGTTGGTCGTTGAAGTAGTCGACTGGGAATGGATCCAACCAAAAGGTTGATCTAGGGGCATTATACTGGGAGTCAAGGTTGACTCCTTTGAGATTGAGTGTGACCCTTTTATCATTTTGTATCCACATGACCATAAGAAATATACTAACTTTATTCTTTCTTTGTTTCCTGAACCGCTTGTAAACTTATTGCTCGCCATCTTTTAAGAAATATTTAGTATTCCCCGATCCAGTTTGCCTCCAAAAATAAAGTAGACTAACTTTCGGTGGGATATTGTTATTAGGGGTGAATACACTCAGAGTAAACCATGTTCAGTCTCCGTCCAATTTCTGCATTCAACCCACGTGTATTTATTTATTGTCATCCTGACCAGTCATTTTTTCTATTTTTTGCACATTTGAAATTGGGATGAAAATTTGGGGTCCATTAATTGATTTTGGTGTCCCTCTAGATCTTCTATATATTCTACGTTTATTAGTTCACCGTCGACTAGACTGCTCGGTCCTGTGTATGGAATTGTAGTACACGATGAGACATGCTGTCCACACACGACGAGTTCCTAGCTAACTTCCAATGTGTGTCTATATATATCACTCCACTCTGGCCATCTCTGCGATTTGATCTGTACATTTTGACCAGACAGTATTTGTGGTGTACTTAAAGTAATATAATCTTTCACTTGCTGATCTGGCGGTCTTTGCGATGAGACCCGTACATCAACCTCACTGATAGAAAGTCCTCCTGCGTGTGTATCACTCTTGATAAATTTCCACGATACCGATATGTATGGTCACAACTGGCTGGCTGGGCAGGATAGATTCCCCAACTCTTGTGTCTGAGTTGTTGTGGTGTCGACTTTCTGAGACCCTACAACAGCTAGTTCAAGTGTTCAACCACGCCAGGTTTTGATTTCCTCTCCGCGCTTGCAGTTTTCAGGATCAATCATAGATTTTAGACTGGTGAACAAGGACCGTCTGACTCATATATGTATGCAATATTTTGCTTTCTTTCTGTGCATGCAGGACAACCGATTCTACATGTTGCTTTGATCAGTCTAAATGGCAGCAGAGATGGTCGGTTCTGCGGTGGTCCAGGAGACTGTTAACGAAGTCTTATCAAGAATCAAGGAGGGTTATGCGGAGAAGTCAGATGCAAATGAGCACATAGAGAGGATGGAGATGGCGCACATCAAGCTAGAGGCTGCCCTTGAGACATCCAACATGTGGAACGTCACCAGTGCGCCACGGCTATGCTGGCGGAGCAAGCTCAAGCGTGCCGCGCAGGAGTGCGACCACACTCTGCGCCAGTGCAGGCAGCGATTCATAGAAGAGGAAGAAGTGCAACAAGCAATACAGAGATCCTCCTTTCCTATGAGGGTTGCTCATACTGCTATGTCATTTCTTTCGTCAATCTTTAGCAGCGGTAACAACAACAAGCTGACAGGATCCACCGCCGTACGGCGATTCGAGCGTTTTGCAGATGGTGCAACTGAGTTCTTGAGGTACGTGGAGCTTGGTGGCACCAAGGTTTTCATTATCGGAAATAAAAATTTATCGGAGGTCATGGATAAACAGGATAAGCAAGATATATCGGAAATATCGGACCAAATTCAAAAAAAAATTCAAATTGTTTTAAAAAAATTTCGTAGAATTTGACTTGAAACTATTCCTAAGCTATTAAACATCACTTGTTCACCGATAAAAACAAGAATAAAACATTATAGTGTGGGACCGTCGCACGGCTGAATTTGGGTTGTCTGTGTGAGAGCAGGAAAGAAAGGAAAAATTTGGCCGATGTCAAATTTTATCGGACCCTGTGGATAGAAAGGAAATTTCGGAAATTTCGGTGAATATCGGCCGATAAAAAAAACCTTGGGTGGCACACCATGCAGATACATGTTCTCTGTGCCTCTTATACGACATCTTCTCGCTGGCAAAGGAACAAAGTATTGCTTTGTTCGTGGGGGCCAACATCTCTCACTTATTCTACAGCCCTTTAGTCTACCCAACAATGGGATGGGTGGGAGCTTGGTATTCTTACTTGAAGATGGCAATGTGCCACAGAATAATTTCCTTCTTTCCCTCAGCTTACGGCTCTCTGAGAGTACTGACATAGTTGGGGTTGTAGTCAGATGCCTGAAGCTGTTCATACCGTACTTGAGCTCAACAGCCGAGACTGTGAAGACAAAGCTGACCCAGATGCCAACGCAAGACTTGTGTTGGGTGTTTGATGCTTATTCAGTTTATGGCTGTGATGAACAACAGAATAGACTTCGCACCATGTGTTCTAAATGGTTTCGACCAAACCCATTTTGTTGTCAACAACAAGACCATCCCCATGCACAGAGCTCCTCTTCAAAATCATTGCCATGTGATATATACTTGGAACCAGTTTTCCAAGTGTATTTGCTAAGACATGTTGCACTGTCAGTTGGGAACAATAGGCAGAGCGCAGTGATCGATGGCGAAAGCCAAATAAGGCCCACGAGAGACTTTCCATGTCTGAAACTTGGAGCACACATCTGGCCTCATGCCTCTGTTGAAGATTTGTCACCTACTGTCAGAGGTTCAGTGTCAGAGATAATCAACGATAAAGCCAAACAATCTGTCATGTATGCAAACATTTCCTTTGAACAGTTGGGTGAGATCACGATGCCAAAAGCAGTAGATTGCCTTAGTAGGAATGTGGAGGCTACCTCATATCAGATGTTGTGGAAGTCCAAGCATGGAAGTGCGTACCTTCAGGTGGAGAAGACCTCATGGAGAGCAACTACTAGGAAGGACAAAGCTGGAAAATGCCGTAAGCAACGGCTGGACAAGAAGGCTCCAGTTCAGGGATGGATAGGTGCTAACATTGAGTTCATGAGCTCGTGGGTTGTGCACACGCCTGCCCAGTTGCTGGGCTCGATCGTCGACTATTGGGTTCAGAAACAAAAGCGATCCACACTACCGTTAATATTGAAAACTAATGCCTGCGTCCATGATTGTCCAATCACAATGATGTTGTGTTTGCAAGATCACAGTTATTTGGCAAGGAAGCTCAAGATGTCCAGCACGTTAAACCCCTGAAGAATTTCCACTTTCTTGTACTACCTTGATGTACATAAAAAAGTTCAACTGTTTGTGTGTGTTGCAAATATAAGATTATCTTGGGTTCGCCTATAAAATGTAATACTCTCTCTATTCCAAATTATAAGATATTTTGACATTTCGAGATATGTTGCTTTTATTATATACCTAGACATAGTGTATCATGACATTCCTCGGTCCTTTCACGCTCGTTCACCACTATCATTCCCGATGCATGGCCTTCTATCACCCTACCTCTTTAAACTATCAATGGACATACTGAGCAGGATCATCGACATTGCGACTGAGGAAGGACACTTGACGCCACTAAAGGGCCGGCAACCATGGAAGGGCTTGCAGTTACCGATCTCCAATGATAACAGAGCGCTTTTTAGTGCAGCCACTCTTGTAAGCTCGGGGAATGGTCGCATGGCAGCCTTCTGGACCTCGCGCTGGCTGCATGGCTAGGCACTGGCCGTGCGCTTTCCAGGGCTGCATAAGCATAGCAAGGGGAAAAACAGGACGGTGGTGGATGCGATTACAAACAACCGATGGATTGCGAATATTGATCACAATTTGAATCAGCAGCTTATTGTAGAGTACATCAGGCTATGGGAGGAGCTGGAAAATATCGTCCTAATAGAGTCACTGGAAGACACCATCTCCTGGATTCTCACAGCCGATGGCAAATATACAGCCAAGTCTGCATACTCTGTGCAGTTTGAGGGAAAGACTAAATGTGTGGCAGAAGTTCAGACGTGGAAGACAAAGGCGCCACCGAGATGCAAATTCTTCATATGGCTCATGTTGCAGGACAGAATCTGGACTGCAGCGCGCTTGCAACGCCGAGGATGGCCAAATGAGTTTTTTTGCCAGCTATGTATCAGAAACCTTGAGACTACTCGGCACCTGTTCTGCGAGTGTCATTTAACAAGGAAAGTCTGGGAAGAGGTGGCGAACTGGATTCAGGTAGCGTCCTTGATACCAGCTAACTGGAACAACAGTTCCACTATAGGCGACTGGTTCACTGATATGGTAGCTGCTGCTGATCCATCAACATTGAGACCGGGGTTGCAGTCGATGGTCACTCTAACGATATGGGAAATCTGGCGCGAGAGGAACAACCTCGTCTTCAGGAAGGAAACTAGGACTGTCTGGCAAATTATGTACAGCATTCAAGATGAAGCGCGGACTTGGAGATTCGCTGGGAATAGGGATTTAGACATGCTGCTGCCGGCTTCGGCCGCGGCCTAGTCAGTAGAACTAGCTAGTTGTGTTTTTTTTCTTCATGTAAATCAACGTCTTGTGGCTTCAGGGGTGACGAGGGACTCTGCACCTGATACACTACCGGAAACCGGCGATTTGCTGAGTGCCGAGGCTTTGCCGAGTGTATTTTATCGGGCACTCGGCAAAGACCGTGTTTGCCGAGTGCCAAATAAAATACACTCGGCAAACAAAAACACACGGCAAAATACGTCTTTGCCGAGTGTTTTTTTCTGGCACTCGGCAAAGATGTATTTTGCCGAGTGCCTTTGTTTTGGCACTCGGCAAAGAAGCTTTTTGCCGTGTGCATTTTTTTTGCCCTCGGCAAATCATTTTTTCGAAGCAATTTTTGAGGCCCTAAATGAATTCAAATGAAAAACTTTTCAACTACAAAGTTGTATAACTTCTCAAGATCTACAAAGTTTATTTTGGTCATTTCTTCATTTGACAAAGCGACAATAACGTTGTTCATAAAATCTACATCTCTCGTATCTCTCATATTAGTTTCATGAAAGTAGAAGATACATATATAAGATTTGTGAACAATGTTACTACCACTATGTCGGATGAACAAATGACCAAAATAAACTTTGTAGATCTTGATAAGTTATGAAATTTTGTAGTTGGCAACATTTTGATTTGAAATCATCTTGTCATGCAAAAACGACGTTTGAATTTGAAAATTTTAAAATTTGAATTTTTCAAACGACCTCGGATGAAAAAACTTCCTAAATGAAAATTGTAGATCTCCAAAAGTTATGAAACTATGTAGTTGACAACTTTTTGATTTGAAATCATCTTATCATGCAAAACTATGTTTGAATCTCTCAAATTTAAAATTCAAATTTTTCAAACGACCTCGGATGGAAAAACTTACTAAATGAAAATTGTAGATCTCAAAAAGTTATGAAACTTTGTAGTTGACCACTTTTTGATTTGAATTCATTTAGGGCCTCAAACAAGCAATTTACTCTCAGTTTGCCGAGTGCTTTTTTTCTAGCACTCGGCAAAGCCGTATTTTGCCGAGTGCCTATGTTTTGGCACTCGGCAAAGAGGTATTTTGCCGTGTGTATTTTTTTGGCCCTCGGCAAATCAGTTTTTCGAATCAATTTTTGAGGCCCTAAATGAATTCAAATGAAAAACTTTTCAACTACAAAGTTGTATAACTTCTCAAGATCTACAAAGTTTATTTTGGTCATTTCTTTATTTGACAAAGCGACAATAACGTTGTTCATAAAATATACATCTCTCATATTAATTTCATGAAAATAGAAGAGAGATATATATGATTTGTGAACAATGTTACTACCACTATGTCGGATGAACAAATGACCAAAATAAACTTTGTAGATCTTGAGAAGTTATGAAATTTTGTAGTTGGCAACATTTTGATTTGAAATCATTTTTCATGCAAAAATGACGTTTGAATTTGAAAATTTGAAAATTTGAATTTTTCAAACGACCTCGGATGAAAAAACTTCCTAAATGAAAATTGTAGATCTCCAAAAGTTATGAAACTATGTAGTTGACAACTTTTTGATTTGAAATCATCTTATCATGCAAAACTACGTTTGAATCTCTCAAATTTAAAATTCAAATTTTTCAAACGACCTCGGATGGAAAAACTTACTAAATGAAAATTGTAGATCTCAAAAATTTATGAAACTTTGTAGTTGACCACTTTTTGATTTGAATTCATTTAGGGCCTCAAATAAGCAATTTACACTCGGTTTAGTATAATATATTGGGAACTAAAACGGATTCTAGACACAAGTGACAGTGTGGTGTAGTGGTAGAGGAGGTTTGTGCGCAGCGAGAGGTCTTGGGTTCGAATCCCGTCGGCCGCGTAGCCGTGAAATTTACGCGAAAAAAGCCGGAAATGGATGGGCGCTGACCGGTGGGGGCCTCCACCAATTAAAAAAAATTTCCATTTTTTTTGGGTAAAAATTCCCATTTTTTTCGGGTTTTTTTTCGGTTCCAACTTTGCCGAGTGTCGGCACTCGGCAAAGGCTTTGCCGAGTGCCCGATAAAAGACACTCGGCAAAGACGTCTTTGCCGACTCTTTTTTTGCCGAGTGCTCTTTGCCGAGTGCAGCACTCGGCAAAGCCTTTGCCGAGTGCAAATTGGGCTTTGCCGAGTGCCCCTGGCACTCGGCAAATTCACTGAGCCCCAAGCAAAATAGGTGTGGCGCAACTTTGGCCACATAGGGAATATAATTTGCTCTTCTCTTATTTCAATGAAAGCCGGTAACGGATCTTTTGAAAAAAAAAGTTTCTTGTGGGGCCATCCATACATGTAACTAATGTGAGTGTACCTGCATCGCTGAGCGTTCAGAGGGTTTCATGAGAGCATATGCTATTCGTCTGATTGAAACATGGGCGAAGGATGTGCAAACTTTTGAAGTTGAGAGCACAAAGTTTATTTATAATATGCTACTAGAAAGATTTTTAATTATTAGTAAAAAGTTTTCTTTTAATTCAGCTACCAGTTGATGGTCACCTGGGAAAATATAAGATATGTGTGCAAACGGGTAAATGGGCCTACAGCACCTAGATTGCTGCTAGCTGGGGTCAGATGCATAAAAGCCTGATCCACTTCCTCGGCCCACGCACGGGTAACAGAAACAGTCGACGTCCGTCTGTGTGTGTGTCTACGCGAGAGCGACCAAGTCAACCGCTCCTCGCGCATGTCAATACTCTTCAGTCTGGAAACGCAAACTCGATCTAACACGTGACATGGTTGCAACATGGCGTGATGGTCACGTAGTTGAAACACTTCACGACCGCTGTACCGGCGCCAGTGTCACCGCCTCCGCCAGAGACGGGTTAGGGTCTAGTCGTCTCCCCTGGTTCTGGACCTCCGGTGATAAGTTGGTCTGGCGGTGGGTGGGCGGGGTAGCGAGAATGTCGCCGGCCGTGGTGGTGGAGGAGTGGTTTGTGTAGAGCAGGGGTGGGGGCGAGTTCTCAGCTGCCGGTTGATGGATGCAAGGGATTAGCAGAGAGTGGGGTCAACGGGTGGGGCGGAGGATGGCAGTGTAACGCCACAGCATGTCGCCGATGGGCTCGGGCGATGGTTGGAGGCAGTGGTGGGCGGGGTCGCGCGCACGCTCACGTAGGAGTGAGACCCGTCGCGCGATAACTGTGTCCATCTCAAAATATCACGCATGTCTGGAAAGCCTCCATCCTCTTCAGTCTTCTCTTTTGCATCTCCCTATCCCACAAGGCAGAGCATCGTGGTTGCTTCCTCTATCCCTCCTTCCCATCTCTCATGGTCACGGTGGCTTCCGCACAACATCGCGCCTTGCCATTATAAATCTCACGACCCATGGTGGAGTCGGAGCTAATAGGTAACGGGAGGCGAATGAAGGTCTAGGTCAGCTATTCCTCAAATAAAGGTCCACATTAGCTCCCCATTTGGAGGGCTTATCCACAAGCTTCAGAAGTTGTTTGGATCCATTTTCTGCCAAATGGGGCAAAATGAAATGGCTCCTTTTGTGAAGCCCCTAAAAACATGCTAGACAAAGGATAGATGAGGGGTAAATCCAAAAATAGTGGCTTCATCCGGCTGCACCTTGCCCCTAAAAACGTGTCGAGGCTCACGGGCGCTCAGCCGCGTCGAGAGAGGCGCTTGGCCACCGGCGGAGAGGGTGCGTAGGGGGAGGCGGAGAGGGCTCGCGGCCAATAGGCACGGACACTGTGGCGCACGGCCACCGGCGGAGAGGACGCGCATGGAGAGGTAGAGATAGTGTGTGGCCACCAAGGCACGACCACTGGAGACCTGCCACCGGACGCAAGAGTAGGGAGGGCACATCCGCCGGGCCGCTGGGATTGCGCGTATGGCCGCCGGGGGAGCACGAGCGAGTTCGGGGAGCCGGCCATTGGGCAAGGAGGTCTCGCACGAAGGGAATGGGGATTGGGGAAGGACCAAGTGCATGAAATGCAGGGCATTTTGGTCTTTTTATCTCTTTTGTCTGGCATAAGGAGCAGTTTTGCCAAATGGGGTACCAAAACGGCTCTAGCTCCACCGAGAGAGCTGTTCGTGGAGCTGAAATAAGAAAAAACAGCTTCATTAGTGAAGTGGAGCGCCGCCAAACGAGGCCTAGATCTCCCTAGCTAACTATTCCTCTCATTTTAAGCATGCAGTCAAACATCTAGTCTGTTAAAATTCTAAAGATGAGTAACAACAGCATAAGGCTAATGAATAGAGAGGCTAGTCTGGATGGGACAAGAGAGTATGCATGCAGCCATGCACCGGATCACAAGGTCGTCCTTTGGAAATCCATGCAGAGTAGGGAGGGGGTGTACGGAGCCAAGGATGGCCCCAACGTGGCTACGACACATACCTAAAACTGAAAACACTACTACAGGCACTTGGTCATTTTCGTTTCTGTAGCCAGGCATTCCCTCCGCCTGGAAATAAACGTCTGGGTTAATCAAGAACAACGTAGGCGGCCTCCTTGCACGCCTGCAAAAATGAAACTACAAAGGTGGCCGCCTCTATTAATGGATTAAAAAACACAAAAACCAACAAGACCACCGGCGAGCCCGTTCTCATCCCTAATCCTAATCCACCGCGCCACCGCACCGGATCCACCGCTAGCAGTGAGGAAGGGGCACCCGATCCACCGATGGTGGAGGATGGGGCGCTAGATCCGCCATTTACTAGTACAGAAACGAGCTGTACTCCCGGTTGGGAAACCCCTTCAGTCCCGGTTTCTCAACCGGGAGCACGAATACGGGACTAAAGGGCCCCTCCTTTAGTCCCAGTTTCTCGCCCGGGACTAAAGGTTGGTAATACCAACCGAGACTAAAGGGCCGACCGGGTCGGCCCTTTAGTCTCGGTTGGTATTACCAACCGGGACTAAAGGTTTTCTTTTTTTTTCTTCTTTTTTTTGGTTTCTATTTTCAATTGATGATTCGTTTTGGTTTTCGAATAGGTTTTCGAATACGCATTCTACACTGCTAATAATATACGTATTCTACACGTTTATAATATTCGAACATTTTGTATAAACTAAAGTATGAAACTAATGTATATATTACATGCATATACATATATTGTATGTTATTTTATATACATATAATATGTATATATATATTACAAATAAAGCTTGTATTGTATATTCTATCATATCCTTGGGATAACAAATTCACTCCATCTGGTTTGGCTTCCATGTTTGGTTCACGTCATTGTAGAACTCGCCGGCGGGGTTTAAGACCTGGTCATTAAGAAATCCTGCTATGGTCTTTTGAATTGCTTTCAATTGGTCACGTCATATGACTTTTTCCTTCAACCATAGAGTCTTCAATAAAAGTTAAAGGAAAAGTATTAATATATATATATATATATATATATATATATATATGTGTGTGTGTGTGTTGGTCACGTGATTACTTATATATATGAGCAATAAAAGAAATTGTGAATATATGAATATATTTATATAACGTACTTTGAGTTCAGGAGTTCTTTTTGCGTACGCCATGATGAACTCGCAAACATAGTATCCGCAGTAGTTGTTCCCCTGTTCTTGCCTCAGAACCCACTTTTACGAGAAAAAAGATCAGGTGAATTGAAAGCATGCATGGTGTTAATTGAATTATATATATATATATATATATATATATATATATATATATAAATGTAGCTAGTACTTACTTTGTGTGCGATTACATCCAGTGGCGCTTTGCAATGTTTCATTTGGTGTTCCTTAATGAAACTTTTTCAAACAGTGCGCCCAATAAAATAAAAAATTAATTTAGCCTTTAATAATTGTTGCAGTTAAGAGATCGGGGTATATATAGTTGCTAGAGAGACCAAATTACCCTTGGATAATATCTATCATGTCTTGATACTCTGTTTGCTCTTTTCTTAACGAGTCTAAGATGCTCAACCGACTATTGGCCATATCGATGACCATCAATATCCAATGATTGCTGCATATGTTTTTATACACAAATATGATCGACATTAACTAGAGTCAACATATATATATATATATATATATATATATATATATATATATATATATATATATATATATATATATATATATATGGGAGATAGCTTAGCTAGTAAGCAAATAATTGAACAAATGTCCATATGATCGACATTAATTATTTAACACTCACTTGAAGTTGTAGGGGAAGAGTATGTCCTTGTTTTGTTGGTTCACTAAGAACCTCATGAGATTTTTATCGAGTTCAGCTTTCCATTGAGGCGGGGGATTAGGGTGTTTGAATACGACATTTGGATCAACGAAACCAACATCATTATCCTTTCTCTTTCTGAGTTCTGTCATCTCATATCTGCATATATAAAAATATAGTGTGAGGATATATAATTTATATATACACATGTAGCTTTATACACATACACTTTAATAGTAGAAAATAATCACACTTACAGACAATAGCAGCTAATGAGACTTTTGTCGAGAGAGTCCAGGTGGCATAGTTGGTGTAATTCTAAAAACTCGACATAAATAACGTCATCGCCACGGAAGTAATGTTGGTTTCTAACTCTGACAGAAACAAAGTTCTCTCCCCGTTCATACGCCGCCATGTACCACTTGTTTAGCAGGTACATTTGCGTACCCAGTTCACCTAAGGCCTCAGGGTTGTATAGCACGGCGAGCACAATTATGTACCATGCTTAAGTTACTACAATATATAGTTACTTTTAGTATCCAAATAAATTAACTCAAGTGCTGATATATATGTACCATGCTTAAGTTAGCAAGTCTAAATTTTTTTATATATTTGCAACCAAGATGAGTGGTTTGAATAAATTTGCGTTCATCTGAACCATTATTAAAACTAGTTGTTTTTTGAAGAAATGAATGAACTTTTTGGTTGATATTTGAAGAAAAATACATTGAGTTAATACAATCATCTTGAAAATACTCTCCACCCTAGATATATCATGCACACAAGCACGGTAAATGGATAATAACCTCTAAATAAAGGAGATGAAAATTTTTCTTTTCGATACTATATCATTCCTGCAAAGCAACAAGCAACAAGCAAGTAGTAGCTGCCGCTCCCAATAGGACTAGCAGTTTCATACTCTACTAATTGCAAGCACGATGGCGAGGCGAGCATGAGCACAAGCATGGTGAGGAGATCGAGGACGACGAGCGTGGAGGATGACGAGCGCGTGGAGCCGGCTAGGACGAGGCGCGCGTGTGCGTAGAGCCAGCCACCGGGGACGAAGGACGAGCTCGAGGCGCGGTGCTGGCCGGAGGTGATCTCTCGACGACAAGGATGAGCGCGTGGCGATGGGGATGACGATGAGCGGTCTGACAAAGGGGACGACGACGAGTGCTCTGGTTCTCTGGTGAAGGGGACGATGAGGAGCGCTCCGGTGAAGGGGACGACGAGCGTACGGCGAGGCGTGCGAGCGCGTGGAGCCGGGGACAAAGCTGGCGATGACGAGGACATGGATCGACGACGGCGATGAGGGCATGGTAGATCCAAATCAGATCTGGGTGAGGGCGAGGACGATGGCGATGGATCCGGGTCTGGGCGCTGCGCACGAACAGGAGAGGCGCAAGCCGAGCGACGAGAGATTGGAGAGGCGCGTGGCGGCAGTTGGAGCCGATGAGGAGCGACGGTGGCGTGGTGGCTCTCGGGCGATGGATGAAGATGATGGAGGCAGAGAAGAAGACGAGGCGATATATATTTAGGGGATCTTTAGTCCCGGGTGAAGCCATGGCCCGGGACTAAAGGACCTTTTGTCCCGGGTGCAGCCATGACCCAGGACTAAAGGTATAACCTTTAGTCCCGTGTGCAACCATGACCCGGGACTAAAGTTATTTTTTTGGCGGGCCACGAAAACGTAGCCCACCTTTAGTCCTGGGTGGTTGATCCACCCGGGAGTAAAGGTGGGCTGCAATTGGCTTTCTGAAAGTTTCCAAAAGTTTTTCCTTTTTATATATATTTCTTTTATATAAATATGCAGAGAGTTATTAATTGCCTAATAAATAAAATATTATCCAAAAAAATATAAAAAAATTCCTAGACTTGGTTTTGCATTATTATACACAACAAAAATTTGTAACATAAACTCTTTTGTTTTACTGTATAAATATTTAACATAGTGTAAATAATAATTACAATTTGCACCATGCAAAAATATACTACTTGATTAAAATCATTAAAACTATTGCTTTTCGACAGGAAATTAGTTTTCACATCTTATTAACGTCGATCATTTGGTTCTTCATCACACATTCTCCACGAGAAATCCACCGTCAAGCAGAAAATTCATTTAAACCCTAGAAAATATAAAAACACGACAAAAAAATCTGAAGTCATAATTATTACATAATAGGTCTAATACAGCACCATATCAATTTTTTCACTATTTTTTCACATCAGATGCATTGCTTTTGCTTTTTGCTTTGTGCGACATGGAAATCCCACCATCAAACACAAATTTAATCTGAACATAGAAAAAAAGGAAACACCTAATAAACATCTCTGAATTCATAATTATTACATAATACCTTTAATACACACTATTAAACATCACTATATATATCAAGCGGGCACAGTAGTGAACTTCTTCTTAACGTATATCCCTTGGTTATGATCGCGCCGTAACCATGGAGTGTCCTCATCATTTAGCTGGATGCTTGGGTCTTTGTTCACTATGAAGGGTGGAATTCGGTCATCCTTTTCATAATCTTCTGATATGTTTGACTTGTCTTCAATTCCGACGATATTTCTTTTCCCTGAAAGAACTATGTGGCGCTTTGGCTCGTTGATTGGGTCGTTGTTGTTTTTCCCTCTCTTTAGTTTTGTAGACATGTCCTTGACATAGAACACCTGATTCACATCCTTGGCAAGGAAGAACGGTTCATCTTTGTACCCAATATTGTTGAGGTCCACGGTTGTCATTCCATACTGGTTGTCGACTGCTACCCCGCCTCCAGTCGCCTATACCCATTGGCACTTGAACAAAGGTACCTTAAAAGTAGGTGCATAGTTTAGTTCCCATATCTCCTCTGTGCGGCCATAATATGTTTGCTTATTTCCATTAGGGTCGGTGGCATCTATGCGGACACCACTGTTTTGGTTGGTGCTCCTTTTATTTTGGGCTACTGTGTAAAATGTATTCCCATTTATCTCATACCCTTTGTATGTGAGGATATGCCATGATGGCTGCCTCGCCAATAAATACAATTGCTCATCAATACTCTCATCACCCTGACATTTTTTTCGCAACCGGTCGCTGAAAGTTTCCATGTGCTGACGCATAATCCAAGCTTCAGACTTCCCTGGAAACTCGGATCGGAGCAACTCTTTATGTGTCTCGATATATGGACCAACCAAGGAGGAGTTTTGCAGAACTGTGTAGTGTGCTTTTATTAAAATAATTGTCCTGCGTACCAATATATGTTTTCTTCCCTAGTGTCCCCTTTCCACTTAATCTCCCCTCGTGTCGCGATTCAGGAACACCAATCGGGTCAAGGTCGGGAATAAAGTCAACACAAAACTCAATGACCTCCTCTGTTCCATAGCCCTTGGCGATGCTTCCTTCTGGCCGAGCACGGTTGTGAACATATTTCTTTAGGACTCCCATGAACCTCTCAAAGGGGAACATGTTGTGCAGGAACATAGGACCGAGATTGCTAATCTCCTTGACCAGGTGAACTAGGAGGCGTGTCATGATATTAAAGAAGGAAGGAAGGAACACTAACTCAAAGCTGACAAGACATTGAACCACATCATTCTATAGTTTAGCTAGATCCATTGGATCGATTGCCTTCTGAGAAATTGCATTGAGGAATGCACATAGCTTCACGGTGGCTAGATGTACATTTGGAGGTAGAATTCCTCTTAATGCAACAGGAAGCAATTGCATCATGAGCATGTGGCAGTCATGGGACTTTAAGTTTAGGAATTTCTTCTCTGGCACATTTATTATACCCTTTATATTCGAGGAGAATCTAGATGGTACCTTGATGCTTGCTAGGCATTCAAACATGCTTTCCTTCTCTTCTTTGCTAAGAGTGTAGCTGGTAGGACTTAAGTAATGGCGTCCATCATCTGTCTTCTCTAGATGCAGGTTGTCTCGTTCTTTCAAAAACTGCAGGTCCTATCATGCTTCAAGTGTGTCCTTAGGCTTGCCATACACGCCCATGAAGCCTAGCAGGTTCACACAAAGATTCTTCATCAGGTGCATCACGTCGATCGTGCTACGAACCTCTAGGACTTACCAATTGGGTAGCTCCCAAAATATGGACTTCTTCTTTTAGATGGGTGCGTGACCATCGGCGTCGTTCAGAACAGGTTCGCTGCCATGTGCCTTTCCAAATACTACTTTCACATCCTTGACCATATTGAGTACATTCTCACCAGTTCGGTTGCCCAGCTTGGTCTAGTGGTCTGCCTTACCTTTAAAATGCTTGCCTTTCTTTCTTAGGGGGTGATTCGCAGGAAGAAATCGACGATGGCCAAGGTACATGACCTTTTGACATTTTTTCAAGAATATACCTTTAATGTCATCGAAACAGTGCGTGCATGCATTATATCCCTTGTTTCATTGTCCTGAAAGATTACTTAGAGCAGGCCAATCATTAATTATTACGAACAACAATGCTTGCATGTCAAAGTGCTCCTGTTTGTGCTCATCCCACACACGTACACCTAGTCTGTTCCATAAAAGTAGAAGTTCTTCAACTATTGGCCTTTGGTACACATCGATGTCGTGGCCAGGTTGCCTTGGGCCTTGGATGAGCACTGGCATCATAATAAACTTTCGCTTCATGCATAACCAGGGAGGAAGGTTGTAGATAGATAGAGTAATAGGCCAAGTGCTATGACTACTGCTCTGCTCCCTGAAAGGATTCATACCATCCGTACTTAAAGCAAACCTTAAGTTTCTTGCGTCATTTGCAAACTCCAGGAATTCTCTATCGATTGCTCTCCACTGGGACCCATCAGCAGGGTGTCTCAACATATTGTCTACCTTACGGTCTTCTTTGTGCCATCGCAACAACTTTGCATGGTCTTTGTTTCTGAACAGACGTTTCAAGTGTGGTATTATAGGAGCATACCACATAATCTTGGCAGGGATTTTCTTCATGGGACGTTCGCCCTCAACATCACCAGGGTCATCTCGCCTGATCTTATACCATGATGCACGACATACCGGGCATGCATCTAACTTCTCATACTCCTCGCCACGGTAGAGGATGTAGTCATTAGGACATGCATGTATCTTCTGGATTTCTAATCCCAAAGGGCAGACTACCTGTTTTGCTTCGTACGTAGTGGCGGGCAATTCGTTATCCTTTGGAAGCATCTTATTTTGGATTTTTAGTAACTCCCCAAATCCCTTGTCAGATACACCATTCTTTGCCTTCCATTGCAGCAATTCTAGTGTGGTACCCAACTTTTTCTGCCCCGCATCACAAGTTGGGTATAGCAATTTCTTGTGATCCTCTAGCATGCGCTCGAACTTGATCTTCTCCTTTTCAATTTCGCATTCACTTTGTGCGTCACGAATGGCCTGACCAAGATCATCAGCAGGCTCATCTTCTACCCCTACCTCTTCTTCCACTTTCCCCATTGCAGTATCATTGAAGGCACCATATTCAGCAATAATGTCATCATCGTCCCATTGTTCTTCTTCACCTTCTTCCATTACACCCGGTTTCTCCATGCTTCGTCCAACAAATATAGTTTGGCATGAAACCCGACTTCAACAAGTGTGAATGAAGAATCCTTGAGCTAGCATATTCCTTCAAATTCTTACATATGGCACATGGGCTGCACATGAAACCATCGCGCTTGTTTGCCTCGGCCACACGTAAGAAAGAATGCACGCCCTCAATGAACTCTTGGGAGCGGCGATCAGCATTGTACATCCAATGCTGGCTCATCTGTATTACATGAGATACATACCATATTAAAACCTAGAACATAATTAGTTAATTATACGACATGCATGCCACCACACAAGGTATTAATTTATGAAAGTCTCGCTACAATGTAGACAATCCCAACTACCACTAAAAAAAACTAAAGCTAAAATGCACTTCAGCAGCATAAGGATTTCGCGACCAATCCCAACTAAAACAGAAAGATCATGCGTTTGTTCAACATCTATGGGCTTCTTCCGCAGGATCACTGCCTCATCAGCCGCCGTAGCCGCCTGTGCAAGAGAGTTTTGCACGTGTTCAGCATACTCTTCCTCCCAGTACCAGCCTAAACATCCAGTGCCATTCCACTGAAATGAAAACAAAAAATTAGAACTTTAATCACAATCATCATGAAAATAAGTATAAATTAACCATAATCATCAAATGCGACAAAATAACTCACATTGCGATCCGAACACTTGTAGAAGATATGGCCCTTGTTGGGACACTCCTTCCTCACCCGGTACTCCATCACAATCTTCTCCTCACACTTGCCGCATGCAATGAGAGGGAGGTCCAGCCTCAGTCGCTTCGGAACCCGATGAGAGGCCGAGGACCCAAAAGCAGTTGCGATCTACTCTCTATACTCATTTTTAATATAATATAAATTTCTCATTTTATAAACAAATAAAATTAAAAAAACTCTAAAATTCTCTATATCTCTAAACCATGAAGTGTACTATGCATGCAAGAAATGAAAATTGAATACTAGTTTTGAATAACTACTTTAACCTTCCTTCATCCAAATATGCAAACTTTAAAGTGATTTTGAGCTTAAATGGCTTACAAATAAAAAAATCCACCATAAAAAACCACATATATCTAGTCCACAAAATGAGATATGCTACTGATGAAACATGAGAGTATAAAGTTGGTAACCTTTAGAACCGAAGAATCGATGGAGGAGTCGAAGAAATCTTGTGATTACCGACGATAAGGAAGAAGAGAGGCCGGCGATATGAAGCAAGAACACTGAGCTCGAAGTGGCTCGGGCTTGGGGAGGAAGAAGGGGTATATAGGAGGGGACCTTTAGTCCCGGTTGGAGACAGAAACCGGGACTAAAGGTCCCTTTCTAGTCCCGGACGGAGCCTCCAGCCGGGAGTAGACTTTTACTCCCGGTTGGAGGGACCAACCAGGAGTAAAAGTTAACCTTTAGTCCCGGTTGGTAGCTCCAACCGGGACTAAAGGTCCCCTATAGCAAAAGCCTGCTGCAGTAGCCATTGGGCAGGGACCTTTAGTCCTGGTTGGAGCTACCAACCGGGACTAAAGGTTTCTCTAGTCCCGGGCGCGAAAAATACCAGGACTAAAGCTAAATTTTGAAGTGGATCAAAAGTCATTTCTCTACTAGTGATTGGTGGAGGAAGGAGCCAGATCGATCGGTGGGTGTTGCCCTCGACCGGATTCACACGTCGAGGCCACCATCCACCAGATCCACCACGCGTGGCGCCCTCCACTAGATCCATCAGCTCAGGCCGCCCTCCACCAGATCCATCGTGTTGGGGCCGCCCTCCACCAGATCCGCATGTCCGGGCCACCCTCCACTGAATCCACTGGCCGGGGTCGTTGCACGCCACCGCTCGTCGGGGCTGCCACAGTGGTGGAGGCTGCCTTGCCTGCGCCGCTGTCGGAACGTGAGCTAACGCCCCGCACACTGTCACCTAGGTGGATGTGGCACCCCACGTCCTCTAATAGAGCATCGCCATCAGGGGATGGGCCGCCGCATTAGAGTGAGAGAGAGAGAAGGCACCACACAGGAATGGAAGGAGAGGGGTGAGAATGAGACGAAAATCCTAAGTGTCCCTATATATACTCCGAGTACGATATCGGGCCAATATGCGCCAAGCAAATAGCAAAAGGGCTCGGCCTTATTAACAAAGCCGGGCAATTTTCGACCACAAGCGTAAATCTGTTTTAGGAGGTAGGCAATTTTTGACCACCTACTAAATAAAATATCTGCCTCCGTAAATCCATTTTGTGGGGCAAGCAATTGTAAACACCTCCGTAAATAAAATGACTGCCTCCGAAAATCCTCACGTATTTTAGGAGACAGATGCATTTTGTGACTGTCTGCGTTAATGTTTGGGTAGTGTCTCGCAAAATCATTTATGTAGTAGTGAGATAATCTAGAAGTTTTCAAAAGAAGTCTGAAACATCGGGCCATTAATCATAATTTGTGACATTCTAGTCATTATTGCCTATGACTGTTATATTATATTTTTTTCAAACTTACCCACATCTTCCATTGTGGAAATAGCATAAACTAACACCAAAAATCTATATATAAATTACCAAACCTTGTCATTATTATAAAAGATTTGCCTAAAGTAACCCACAATCCCAATATTACTCACCTCCTGAAAGTAGCAAAAAGTAACCCCTAGATATTTATCTCAAATCCCCACATCTGTGTGGGGGTATTAACCCCTATACCCTTACGGCTAGGCTTGGGCCGGCCCGGACCATGGGGTCTGGCCCACTAGAAGACGACGCGTGGCTCGGCCAATCTGCTCGGAGTCCCACGCAAGGAATTAAGGCAGACTTGGAGATCAAGCAAGATCCTGGTCGGTTAGAATAGGAATCCTTATCCGGCCACCTATGGCAATTGTAACTGGTTAGGATTAGTTTCCAGATCTGTAACCCTACTCCCTAGACTATATAAGGCTGGCAGGGGACCCCTCTCAAAAGATCTCTCATTGACATACAGCAATACAATCAGATGTAGGACGTAGGTATTACGCCTTCACGATGGCCGAACCTAGATAAAACCTTGTGTTTGTCTTGCGTCACCATCTTGTTTGTAGCTTGCGCATCTGTCTGCCAATAATCTACTACCTTGGGCATACCCCTAGGTAGACTGCTGACCATATTTCATCGACAGTGGCGTGCCAGGTAGGGGGTGTGTGTACTAGTCTCTAGACGAACAAGATGGTCATCATCCCCGATTCCATGGCTACGCCGAACGGCCTCACGTTCACCATCGGCCAGATCACCTGGACCACTGGCTCCGACAACTTCATTGCCATGACCACAGAGGAGGCGTGGATCCAATCTGCGTCAACCACTGCTTCACCAGCATCGGCTACGGCTCCGACCACGTTGGATCTGGATCCGGCCACACCAGCATCGTCTTCAGCCACGCCGACAACCCGTCGTCCGCTTCCTTGCTACAAAGGGAGGCAGATCGACAACACCGACCTGCTTGACTCCATCGATCGGGTTGGCACCAAGCTTGCTGAAACCCTAGCTCTGGTAGATTTGATTCAAAATCAACCTACTAAGCTGGTAACCACTACCCACAACAGATCTACCCGACCAGCTTGGGCCAGTCATCCTGCACAACTTGGTACGGATCTCGTGGTCACGTCTACTCCTGAAGGGCGCTCCGTTCGCCGCCGACCAGCCCCCGCGATGGGTCTCCGGCTCTCTGAGTGTGAAGCCTTTATGGAAAATTACCAGGCTCAGCCCTACGGCCTGTGCAACTTCGTTAACATGGTCCGGATTGAGGAGTATCAAGAAGGATCCGTCCACACAGTTCAAGAGGGCGGCTCAAGCTCCCCGTCCGGCATCGCATCTAATGGCTCCGTCCACACCGAGCTCCATCATCATGATAATGAAGGAGTTGAGTACGATCTGGATATCCCAGACCACGCCCCGGGGTTCCCATGATTCCCATCCTTCCCACCAAGGCAAGGAGACTTGATCAAAGTTGTCAGTAATGACGAACCACCGGCAGTTGACGAAATAGAACAAGAAAGGCTAGCACGCGAAGCACGCAATATTGACCGGTTTAATCGCAGACAAGCCGAAGCCAAGGCAGAAGAGGAGGCACGACGCATAAGGTTCCAGCCACGCGATCTCAACAATGCCTTTGATAGGGTAGGGGAAAAGCAGGTCTTTAGGACTCCAAGCGCCAACGTAGCTGTTGCTATGGCGATAATGCAACGACTACCCAATACCCCGGAAATCCAGGCAATTCGTGATGATGTACAAGCCTACCTGACAGCTGCTATAGCCCAGACCACAGAGATTGCAAACCAAGCCTAGGCTCCGTCCGTCTCAGTCGAATCAAGCCACAGTCGCCAGTACTCAAGTCGCCCACAGTCACCCAACCAACGTGGCGCGCGCAACAACGACCCATCAGACAACCGTCAAGGCAGAAACGGTGGTCATGATGGTGGTCGGGATGACAACTGCCGCAACAACCGGGATGATAATCAACGAGACAACCGCGACAATCGCCGTGATAACCACGGTCGCAGGGTCAACCAGCGTGGCAATCGGGATCGCCATGATGGCAATAACGATCTCTGCCATTCCCTCGAAGAACGCGATCTGCGCGATCGCATTAACCAAAGGGCCAACGATCGTGCATCCCACGAAAGCTATCGCCGTATGGAATATGATACTATCCATGGCCCTCCGGGTTTGAAGTAGTTTACTCCTCACCTTCGCCAAGTCATATGGCCCAAAAACTTCAAGCTCGAAAAACTCCAGAAGTATGACAGCAAGGAGAACCCCAAGTTATGGGTCATGCTCTACGAAACCGCGTGCAGATCAGCCATGGTTGACGAGCACGTCATGTCTAACTACTTCCCAGTCGCCGTCGGCCATGCAGGCCACAAATGGCTGGTCAGCTTGCCGGTAAACTACTTTGATTCTTGGCAAGAGCTCAAGCAAGCATTCATCGACAACTTCATTGCTACTTATGAACAACCCGACAACAAATATGATCTGCAGCGGATTCGAGATCGCAAAGATGAGCCACTGCGCGAGTATGTCTGACGCTTCTCGGAGCTGCGCATCAAGGTCCCGTCAATCTCCGACAACGAGGCAATTGAAGTTTTCATCACTGGTCTCCGCTTCCACAATGCCCTAAGGGACAAGCTCCTCCGCAAAAGACCTGAATTGGTCATAGCGCTCCTAGCCACTGCTAAAAAATATGTGGATGCCGATGATGCTAAAAAGATAATCATCGAAGAAGCAGCAAGGGTTCCACGCTCCGACCACCCCCCACACCGCGACGACTACCGCTGCAACCGTGGTCAGAACGACAATTTTGATCGCCACAACCAGCGCAACGATTCTCGCGACCATCGCGACCAGCGTAATCAGCGGCGTAATCGCCATGACGATTACAGGGGCAACCGTGCTCGGGAAGATGACGGCGAAGTCAACACCGTTAAAAAAGGTGGCGGACGTCGCAACTATGAAGAAGACTACGCCAAACCATTGAAAGGACCCTGCCAGCTCCATCCCAAGTCAAACCATACCATGGAGAATTGCCGTGTTCTCAAATCTATCTACACGCGCCAACAGGCTCCGGATACATCCGACAAGCCTAACGACGCAGGGGAGCAGCGTAACAAGGACAATGATGATGAAGACGTAGATCCCCATCACAAGTACGTCAAGCCAACCGACCGCGTCCACACCATAATTGGGGGCACAGTGTCCATCGAGACCAAACGAGAACGCAAGCTGCTCGCCCGTGCTTGCTTGAACATGGCCAACGCCGACAACCTCATCGCCAATCCGCGGCTCCCTCCTTGGTCTCACCGCGAGATCTCCTTCAGCAGAAAGGACCAATGGGCTGCAATACCTGAGCCAGGGCATTTTCCTCTGGTTCTCGATCCTTGTATCAACAAGGTTCAGTTCGATAGAGTGCTGATTGACGGCAGCAGTTCCATCGATATACTGTTCAAGAACAGTTTGCCAGCCCTAAAGATAACCCAGGCTGATCTCAAGCCATACAAGGCACAGTTCTGGGGTGTTCTCTCGGGACAGAGCTCCACACCTCTCGGGCAGATCACGCTACCTGTGTAATTTGGTACCCCAGACCACTTCCGCACCGACTACGTCAACTTCATGGTCGCTGACTTTGAAGGAACCTACCATGCTATCCTTGGCCGACCAGCGCTCACCAAGTTCATGGCCATACCTCACTACAGGTATTTGGTGCTCAAGATGCCTACTGAGAAGGGGGTTCTAACTCTCAGGGGCAACATATACATAGCTTACACCTGTGAGGAAGATAGCTTCAAAATAGCAGAGGCTCACGACCTCTCTATTCGCATGGCCGAGACCACGCTCGACGCCAAGAAGATCCCAGCCGACCACCTAGAGATCCCAGAGCTCGAGGCCCCACGGAAGAACATCAAGTCCAAAGAGCACAAAGCGATCCAGCTGGTCGACGGTGATCCTAGCAAAACAGCCCTTATCGAGGCCAACCTGGATCCTAAATAGGAAGACACGCTCGTCAGGTTCTTGAGGAGCAACGTGAGTGTGTTCGCATGGAAACCCGCTGACATGCCCGGTGTACCTCGGAACTTGATTGAGCACTCCTTAAATGTCGATGGCAAGGCCAAACCTATCAAGCAGAAGCTACGATGGTTTGCTCACGACAAAAAGGAGGCTATTAGGGTAGAAGTTACATGGCTTTTGGCAGCCGGATTTATCAAAGAAGTGTATCATCCGGAGTGGTTAGACAACCCGGTTCTTGTACGCAAAAAGAATAATGAATGGAGAATGTGTGTTGATTACACTGATCTCAACAAACACTGCCCTAAAGACCCCTTTGGCTTACCTCGCATAGACGAGGTCGTAGATTCAACTGCCGATTGCGAGTTGCTTTCCTTTCTCGATTGCTACTCTGGTTATCACCAGATCGCTCTCAAAACGGATGATTAGATCAAGACATCCTTCATCACGCCCTTCGGTGCCTACTGCTACACGACCATGTCGTTCGGGCTCAAGAACGCCGGGGCTACCTACCAACGCGCCATACAGGCCTGCCTCAAAGACAAGATAAAAGACGACCTCATCGAGGCTTATGTTGATGATGTAGTTGTTAAAACCAAGGAAGCATACACCCTTGTTGACAACCTGGAACGTACCTTTGCAGCCCTTAACACATTCCAATGGAAATTAAACACAAGGAAGTGCATCTTTGGTGTTCCATCTGGTATATTGCTCGGCAACATCGTCAGTCATGATGGCATACGCCCTAACCCAGAGAAGGTAAAGGCTGTCTTGGACATGAAGCCGCCCAAAAAGGTGAAGGATGTTCAGAAGTTTACTGGATGCATGGCTGCTCTCAGTCGTTTCATATCAAGATTAGGCGAAAAAGGACTACCGTTTTTCAAGCTGCTCAAAGCATCCGAGAAGTTTGAGTGGTCGGAGGAAGCAGACGCTGCCTTTACACAGCTAAAACAATTCCTTACATCACCTTCGGTCCTCACTGCTCGTAGAGAAGACGAAACCCTCCTGCTTTACATTGCAGCAACTAATCGAGTGGTCTCCACTGCCATAGTGGTCGAGCGTGACGAGCCCGATCACATTTACAAGGTACATCAACCAATTTATTTCATCAGTGAGGTGCACAATGAATCCAAGACAAGGTACCCACAGATTCAGAAACTGATCTACGCCATACTAATTACATCTCGAAAGTTGAAACACTACTTCGACAGACATCGTGTGGTGGTCATGGCTGAGTACCCTCTGGGAGACATCATTCGCAACAAGGATGCAAACGGGCACATCGTCAAATGGGCAATGGAGCTATGCCCTTTCTCCTTGGAATTTGCAAGACGCACTACAATCAAGTCTCAGGCACTTGTCGATTTCATCGTCGAGTGGACAGACTTAAGCACACCTGCCTCTCAGGGGCCCACCGAGTATTGGAAGATGTACTTCGATGACTCTCTCAACATCGATGGTGCAGGAGCAGGAGTCCTTTTCATATCACCATCCAAGGAGCAGCTCCAATATGTCCTCAGGATTCATTTCCCAGCGTCTAATAACGCCGCCGAGTACGAAGCATGCCTACACGGTTTGCGCATTGCGGTCAAGCTCGGTGTCAAACGTCTCTATGTCTACAGAGACTCAGCTCTAGTCATCAACCAACTCAACAAAGACTGGGATATGACTAGTGAAAAGATGGACGCATACTGTAAAGCGATCAGAAAGCTGGAAGGCAAGTTCTATGGCATCGAGTACACACATGTGGTCCGAGACAAAAACCAAGCAGCAGATGCGCTGTCAAAGTTAGGATCATCCCGAGCCAAAGTACCACATGGTGTATTTGTTCAAGACCTGCTCACGCCCTCCATCAAAGAAGAGGATCCCGCGGTCGACAAGCCTCTAGACCAGCTATTGGTGGCTACGGTTCCGGCGTTAAACACCACCAAATCACCTCTGACCACTAAGGAGCCCAACTAGAGAGTACCTTTCATCAAATACCTAACAGATGGCAGCGGTTACACCGATCGGACAGAAAATGAACGCCTGATGCGTCGCCGTAAGCAGTATCTGCTCGTCGATGGCAAATTGTGGCGCAAGAACGCGAAGGAGGAAATCTTGATGAAGTGTATAACCCAGGAGGATGGTGAACATCTCCTAGACAAAATCCACTCTGGCACCTGCGGCAATCATGCGGCCTTAAGAACGCTGGTGGGCAAGGCTTTCCGAGTAGGGTTCTATTGGCCGTCAGCCATAGCCGATGCAGAGAGGCTAGTCCGTCATTATGAAGGTTGTCGGTTCTTCGCCAAGAGAATCCACGTACCAGCACATGAGATTCAGACTATACCAGCCTCTTGGCCCTTCGCATGCTGGGGACTAGATATGATCGGGCCTTTCAAACCGGCCCCTGGGCAATTTACATGCGTCTTTGTGCTGATCGACAAATTCTCCAAGTGGATAGAGTACATGTCCCTGGTCAAGGCATCTTTGGAAAAGGCTGTCGCGTTCCTCGACTAGGTCATCCATCGCTTCGGCATACCCAATAGCATCATCACTGATCTGGGTACTCAGTTCACCAAGAACGCTTTTTGGGACTTCTGCGATGAAAGGAGCATAGTAGTAAAATACATCTCGGTGGCACACCCTAGAGCTAATGGACAAGTCGAGCGGGCAAATGGTATGATCCTGGACGCACTTAAGAAGAGGATGTACAGAGAGAATGACAAAGCTCCCGGAAGATGGCTCAAAGAGTTACCAGCCGTGGTCTGGGGTCTCAGAACCCAGCCCAGTCGCAATACCGGCTTATCACCATACTTTATGGTTTATGGCGCTGAGGCAGTGCTCCCAGCAGATATAGCCTTCAGATCAGCACGGGTAGAGAACTTCGATGAAGACAAGGCCAATGAAGTACGGGAGCTAGAAGTGAATAGTGCAGAAGAGAAGCGGCTTGATTCTTGTGTACGTACAGCCAAATAGCTTGCTGTGTTGCGCAGGTACTACAACAAGAACATCAAGGAGTGTTTCTTCGTGGTTGGGGACCTAGTCTTGAAGTGGAAGACGAATCAGGCTGGCGTCCACAAACTCGCAACCCCATGGGAAGGGCCCTTCTTGATCAAGGAGGTCACACGCCCTACATCTTATAGGTTAGCTCACCTAGACGGTATAGACATACCCAATTCATGGCACATCGACAAGCTTAGGCGTTTCTATGCTTAACTACTAAGATATGTACCCCTATTGTACTTTCGATTTATTTCAATAAAGCTATTATGATTTCTCCGACCACTCTAATGTGTCACTTCGAAGTCTTTTGTTATTCTAACTCTACCAATCAAAACCGACCACCATTCCTTCTCGGGTTCTCGGAGCAGGCCATGTCTCCGGTTCCTCCCAACGCGTGCATGGGATCTGCTCTCTACGCTATGGGTGATCGGCAGGTGCTCTCTAGTTTGACTTGTGTGTTTCTACGTGTGCACAAGCTACGCACCTTACACTCCGACCACAAGACAAACCAAGGCCATACAAACCTTTCAGGATGACATGTCGACTAAACTGGTACAACTAAATAGAATGCCAACACGTTCTAACTTAGTTACATCAACATGATATCCGAGCTTAAACATGATTTCTACAAAACAAACAAGCTTATGTTGATATACAGTTACGTTATTACAAGCTTGCCTGAAAAGGTCCAAGTTTACAATAACACAACTACATCTTCTTCTACAGCTCTAGCCTATACTATTGGTTGGTCGGGGCACGCGGCACCTGCTGCTCGCCGGGCCTGACATCGTGCAAGGGTCTCGGGGACTCTGGCACTGATCGAGCTGAAGAAGATGGCCCCACCGATGCCTGGCTGGTCGAGACCGCAGGCTTCGCCGGTTGGCTTGAAAATGATGGCGCTCCCAGCTGACTTGTTGACGGCGTTCCTTGTATGGGTGGTGTCGCACCTCCACACAGGTTAATATCGCCAATTATTTTTGCCGACAAGTCCAGCTGGGTCATCCGTAGCTCCTCGGCCTTGTCTGGATCTACCTCCTTTGGGTATCCAGCCTCTAGGTGCTTGAGATTGATCAAGGGGTAGTGAGCACGTACCATGCTTAGCACATGTGCGCCTGCGTACTCTCCCGCCTCCTTCACGAACTCCTGGAACCATCCCCATGCCTTTTGGCATCTCTCGATCAATCCCAGCTGCGGCGTTCTTGGCACATCTTCTGCTAGCGCCGGATCGATGAGGTTAAGGACCGGCAAAATGCCCTTTGCCACCTACTGGCACCGGCTTCTCTAGGTGTCATGGTCTTTGGTGATCTCTTGGCATTGCGCCTTCCAGCCGTCACAATCTTTCATCACGGCCTCCAGATGCTTCTTTGCATTGATTTTTATAACTGCAAACCGCACATGCTGTTAAGACACTATACTACGCCAAACTACGGTAGGCAACAAAAATGAGCAAAGGTGGTTGGACAACTTACCTTTCAGCTCCTCTGTCATCTTGGTCGTGTGGTCTCAAAGCTGCGACTGGTCTTGCGCCAGTTTTCTGTTGTCCTCGTTTAGGCGATCACACTCCCCGACCACACGATTGTTCTCCTCTCGGAGACGGATCACTTTAGCTTCTAAGCCTGCACTATAGCTATTACTACCAACAACACAGCAGCACTTGTCAGTAGTAGGTATGATAAAATGGCTACTTACTTGTTCTTTCCCGCTCTTTATTACTGAGCTGGATGACCAGGTTCTGGTTCTGGGACTCTTGCAATGTCTTTTCATGATTGGCGGCTTCAAGTCACTGGCGTAAGCGTTCCACCTCCACTGTCAGCTCCTTGTTGCTTGCAGCGATCCCCTCAATCTGGTCGAAGCATCTCTTGCGGTACCTTGTGGTCTTCATTAAGTCCTGTGTGCAGATAGCTAAGTAAGACAGCTACAACTAGACAGCAAGATCAGGGGGTGAAGCGAAGCTTACCTGCACCTCCATCACAAGCTGTTTCGCCGCCCGTTCAACTTTCTTGGTTTCTTCGACCTCTGGGATTTCCTCATGGACAACCCATTGGTCGTTCCGCCAACACGACACATACACATGTTGTCGCTTGTCTTGCGGATGGCCCAGGACCTCTTCCACTTCGTCCTCTTCGGGCTCTTCTTTGGGTCCCGGTGCTGGTCCGGCGTCAGCAGCATCTGTGATCACCACAGCCTTCCCACGGGCTGCAGCGTCGATAAACGTGGTCTGTGCTCTCACCTCCAGCCACAACTCCTCGGTCTGCTCTGTTACCCTCGACGCTGAGGTGTTGCCCTCAGCAGGTTTAGCTCTCAGGGCACTTGTGCCCGGTTCGACTGTTCCCTCGACCACCTGCTCGGTGACTGTTGTCTGACTGTTTGCTTGCTGAGGCCCCAACGGATCTTTTACTATGGTTTCCTTGGTGGTCAGCTGCTGGGCAGTCTGCTCTGCACTTATTGGCGGCGCCACGCCACTTCTGGCTAGCTGGTCTGGACTTTCGGTGGACGCCGAGCTAGTACATCCGAGATAAGTTCAGAAAGCAACCATATTAAATGCAAATTGCTAACTTATAATAAGGTTACAAATACTTACATGTTGGAAGCGCGGAATGATGTGGAGAAGGCACGTCTCTTCGGCCGTACTTGCTCCACGTGTTGTGCGGGTGACTCCTAGTCTCTTTCTACATCCAGCACTATTGCTGGGCCTTAGTGCTCGACCCCTCCGCCGCTTGTCCTTCGTGCTGCAGTGGTCGGTGGTGTGCTCGGTTGAGTTGTCGCTTCTGTCGCCGGTCACGTTCCTTGCCTAGGTACTCCTGAGGTCGACCCTGCTGCATCCTTCACCGCCGTCGGTGATGTGGGTCCCATAGGCATGGAGGAGACACCTTGCTCCATCGACTCCAGTTGCTCCCTCCTCTTTCGAGGGACAAGTCGAAAGGTGTCTGCATCCTCTCCCTCCTCTGCGTCATCGTCCGACCAAGCAAAAATCGCCTGTCGACGCTTGCTAGCCGGGTTCTCCTCTGGGCCCCCTTGGGCTCATTGATATTTAGCACTCCCCCCCCCGGTGAGCAGGGTGGTTGCTGATCTCTCCTTCGACTGTTTGGGGGCAGCCGGCCACTTACCAGCGGCTAAGGCCACTGCCTCCCCTCCAGCTCCAAGCACCACCTAGTCGACGTCCTCGTCCTCGATTTCGACGCTGGTCTGGGTGGTGGGACCAGCTCCTTGTGGCCACTCCACTCCAGGGGGTGGCGACACAAACACTGTCGCTCTATCCCGACCATTAACCTGGGTAACAAAAATGAGTGAACACAGTAAGTTTCCACTTATCCTACCACAATATAAGACTACGGGTACAAGGCAAGACGAGTTACCTTTGGGGGAGGTCGGGCAAGCTTGAAAGCATGCTCGATGTCACTCAATCTAGCATAATTTGGATCGGCTAAGTGAAATAGCTCGCCAATTCTGGCTTTGACTTCGATTTTGTCAAGCACCCCCTGCCTCGCCCTCGTTGGGTCCGCACTCCCTTGATACTCATAGCCAGGATGTACTCTCCTCTGGCAGGGCTAGATCCGTCGGCTGATGAAGCTCCCGACAACGCTTGGACCATCCAGTTTTTTCCACGGGATCATTCCAAATATTTCTAGAATCTATTCCAGGTGCTCGGGGTTCTCCGACCAGCTTGTCCTCTTCTTCGGAATGTAGCCCACGTCGCACAGCGTGATCGTGTTCGGCTCTTCGCGGATGTAGAACCATTTCTTGTACTAGTCGTCGAGCGACGTGTTCCATGGGCAGTGCAGGTACTGGGCTTCCATACCGTCACGGAGGTTGAGGTACACACCCCCGGCTATCTTTGAACCACCGTTTCCTTTCTTCCGCAGACAGAAAAGATGGCGGAAAAAATCGAAATGGGGCTGGAAGCCGCCATATGCTTCGGAGAGATGTATAAAAGTGGCGACAAGGAGGATCGAGTTGGGATGCAGATTGCAAATCCCAATCTCGTAGTAAAGACATAGCCCCTGAAGAAACGGATGTATTGAAACCCCAAATCCCTGTTTAAAGAAATCCTCGAACACCACGATCTCACCTGGTTGTGGATCGGGGTGCCCCTCGCCCTCCGGCGCACGCCATCCTGTGAGCTCCTTGTTGTGGAGTACCCCCATGGTGACGAGGTCTTCAATGGTCTGCTCGTTGCTTTTTGATTTCCACCACTCCTTCGCCATGACCCCTGCTTTCTTCTGCGCATCACCTTTCGCCATGGCTCCGGCCTTGCAGGTGAATGGGGAAATGACGGCGGATTGATTGGTGGCGATTTCAGATGTATTAGGGTTGGCGAGAGGAAGACGAAAGCTACAGTTGCGAATGGCATTGGGGTTCAGTAACTAGTAACTGGCCTATCATATACCGTATTTAACCCAAGAGTTATGCCGCTTCGTCTACCCGGGATTCTTGGGGGACGTGCGCACGCGCCGTAGACGGTTGTTTTCACACCCTCGAGATCTACGCCAATATATGCACCTCTTCGTTGCCAGTGCGGGAGGACCCATGCTGACGCACCTACTAACAGGTGTCACGCAACTGTTTGCTTGACAAGACAAAAAGGCAGTATGACGTGCTATGCCCGTCTACTTTTTTTTTGACCAGACGTGTCAGACTGGACTTGACAGAACAAGTAAATAAATAAATACATAAAATGATAGTACAAGTGACATATGGTTTTTTGCCACACCTTTTGTGCCCGGGGACTGTCCAGACCACCATCGCGCTCGGGAACTGTCTGGACCACCATCGTGCTTGGGAACTGTCCAGACCACCATCGTGCTCGGGAACTGTCTAGACCACCATCGTGCTCGGGGACTACTCCGACAACTCTCCGACCATTGCTCGGAGACCGCTCTCCTCGGCTACATGTGATTTGTACTCACTTACAATTGAGAGGCATTTATTTTTTCACACTTAGACCTTGCTACAAGGCTGATACCTCGCCTTCCAGCAAGCTCGGGGACTACATCGGTACAATGCACCTGTCGGTGCATCTCGTATCGCTTGTACGACGATTGGATTCTCAACTTAATTGGGAATTCTTTTTATACCCTGGCACCACGTGCCTGCGTCACCTACTACCAGGCTCAGGGACTAAGTGGGCACACTTCACCTTGCGGTGAATATGCTTATTTTATCGACCCCTACGCTCTGACCGTTGGTCATAACTACTACTGTGCAAGGGTCACTTACATTTCTTTTCAGAAATACAAGTGGGCACACTTGATCAGGAAAGAAATCTTTTTCTTTTTTGTTTTGAGCACCATGCATTCTTCGGACAACCGGAATCTTCGGCTATAATCGTGGTCTATTGCTCTCTGTTCTGACCAGAATACTGGCACGTTCGCTTGGTCAATGTTTCAACCAATTGGAGATGGCATGAAAACGGATCGCATTAGCCGAAGGAGATCGAACGGCGTGTCGCAGCATAATATATGGTGCTCGGGGACTAGCTGTGGGGGTATTAACCCCTATACCCTTACGGCTAGGCATAGGCCGGCCCGGACCACGGGGTCTAGCCCACTAGAAGACGACGCGTGGCCCGGCCAATCTGCTCGGAGTCCCGCGCAAGGAATCAAGGCAGACTTAGAGATCAAGCAAGATCCTGGTCGGTTAGAATAGGAATCCTTATCCGACCACCTATGGCAATTGTAACTGGTTAGGATTAGTTTCCAGATCTGTAACCCTGCTCCCCAGACTATATAAGGCGGGCAGGGGACCCCTCTCAAAACATCTCTCATTGACATACAATAATACAATCAAACGCAGGACATAGGTATTACGCCTTCACAGCGGCCGAACCTGGATAAAACTTCGTGTCTGTCTTGCGTCACCATCTTGTTTGTAGCTTGCGCATCTGTCTGCCGATAATCTACTACCTTGGGCATACCCCTAGGTAGACTGCCGACCATATTTCGTCGACAATCTGCTATTGTAAAAAATAGTCTAAAGTAGCCCCAAATATTCATTTAAACTACGTATGTTATTATGAAAATAACCTAAGTAAATTTGAATACAAGTTACATAGCTACACCATTTTTGAAGCTAGTCTGTTGTGAAAACAATATACTATGAATTATTTATTATGTCTATTGTATTAGAAAATAAGTAAAGAGAAAAACACAATTCAGCATAAATAATTTTTAATAGTTAGCGGTATTAAACAAAATTTAATATTTTCCTCCTCTTATGTTTCTTCTTCTTCTCTTTGTCTTTGTGGGGTTGTTTTCGTTTTTGGCTACCCTCTCACTAGCCTTTTGTTTGGTTTTTGTTTTCTTATGATTATGTTTTCTAAGATTCTAACCTATCCTAGAGTACAAACTGATGGATTAGTGTCGGATTAGCGTCCTAACATTTGCCCCAATTCTTTTATTCTTTTTAGTATTGCCTATCCAATGTTCTAGTTTGTCGGCTTAAAGACCCTCGGTATGCCCAAATTGTGGCCCCGGCCCTGCTTGTCGTGGTAACCTACCCATAACACTGGTACGCACAGCTGCGAGCTTGCCGTCAGCCTCGGGTTCTGCTTTTTGCTCCGAGCTTTCCAGCCAAGATTTCTACGTTTAGTCACCGTCGACTTTGACTCCAGTTGGTCTTACGGATGAATAATTCTGGCCCATGTCTGATGCGTTCCTAGAGGTGTCTATGTATCAATTAATTCTGGCGGTCTCCGAGATGTGATACATGCATATGTTGACCTCAGTGCTTGTTGCCCTCTACTCCAAATTAAGTCTTCAAAGTCTTCCTGTGTGCATATCACTCATCACAAATTTCCACGATGTCGCTCTCAAATATTTTACCACTCTTGTTGGTGTTGGTCACAGCCCTGCAACCGTTTTTTCTCAAATAAACCGGAGGATTACATATCGTTACATTAAGAAGCTATCAATCCTACAGCTAGTTCAACCTCACCAGGTTCTGATTTCCTCTGCACTTGCAAAACTGATGTACAGGGACATTCTGACTCCTATATGTATTTATAGTATTTTGCTTTTCTTTCCTATTGAGCATGAAGGACAGTCGATTCTACAAGTTGCTTTGATAAATCCTAATGGCAGTACAGATGGTCAGTTCTGCAGTGGCCCAGACCGGAGAACTGACAATCTCTGCTGCCATTAGGATTGATCAACAAGCAACCCCCGTAGAATCGGCTGTCCCTGTATGGGAAAGAAAGAAAACTATTCAATACGTGTATATGGGTCAGTTTAAAATCTAATATGATCGATCTTGTAAAGTTAAGTGCAGATGAAATGCAACCTGGCGTGGTTGAACACTTAAACTAGCTTTAGGTTCGCACCACCGAGAAGTCGTACCAGTAGTGGACACCATAGTAACACACACAAGAGTCTGTGAGTCTATCCTTCCCGGCGGCCATACGCTACATATAGAGAGGTACTCCGTACTTCATTGGTTAGAGGGGCATCCTCAAGGAAATTTGTCAAGAGTGATGCACACAGGACTTTGAGGAGGGGGGGCAAAGCAGTGAGGATGTGTCGGCCCCTCATTTTAAGAGTCCTAGGTGCATCTGTACTTGCGCCAGGATCACACACAAGTACGCACAAGTTAACAAAAATGGCACACAGAAATATAATGAAAAGTTCCGAGCTTTATTGATATCTAGAAAATAGGGTCTTACAACAGTGGCCCAAAGGGCATATTTATAGGTTACATTACTAGCAGAAGACTACTGCCATGAAGCGGCATTTTATTACATCATTGTGGTCTCTAGTACGATAGTGTTATACAGTGTAGCGATATCCTAATCCACAGGCAAGCTCGAGCGTGGTCGAAACCCTAGCTTCGCTGTCTTCTTCCTACAATCGTAAACCTTGCGTCACTCCTAGTCCTCGTGGTGCGCTTCCTCGTTGAAGTCTTGGTCCTCCTCGGTGCCGAAGTCTGTGAGTCAACAACGGTTGAGTACATACGTACTCAGCATGCGCTATCTAACAATAGGGTGGAAATAGAAGTGGTGTGGTGATCATAATTAAGGGTTGAGTCCTAGCAAAGTATTACCACTCGCACTAGTTCCTGGGTTAGTGTCAAGTTGCATTACCAGTTCCATTACACATAAAAGTAAATCCAATCATAGTATCCCATCCTAGCATCTGTCCATTCCAAGGACGTGGCTATTCAAATAGGTTTAATGAACTATGCAGAGGTGTACAAATTTCTCCACACAATAGGCGCAATCCCTTCCGTGATCAGCAAATAGAATAGGCCTAACGAAACCCCGTACCTGAAAGTACACGACCTTAAATTTCCATATAACTCTACCACGGCTTCTCAGGGGTTGGAAAACACACTAATCTCGGGAGGATACCTAATTGCCCCATCTCATAATCCCGGATGATACCACATCATCCCATCATACAATCTCGGACGATACCAAATCATCCCAAATAACAGTGCCGATGATACCTAATCATCAATATAAACAATAATATAGGCTCGAACGTGGCCAAAAATCCAAGGGCCAAACATGGACGATCACATAGTAACCACATCAACCGAGCCACGGAAGATCACATAGCATCCGTGCCTTCTCCTCATATTCCGCTGCCTACACTGGCCTCCTAGTAGAAATTATACTTCTATCTAACGAGGTGTGAGGTCAAGTCTACCCATATTAGACGTGTGGCTGTACGTAATATCTCACTAGGCGAGAGGGACTACGATCCGGTCCTTATGTGACCGAGGCGAGTATCTCCCACAGGAACCCTCTCCAGGCGATCCTGCCAAGATAACTTATCCCACATAAGTTACCTCCACTCGCCCCTTGTCGGGGTTTAGTTTCATGTTTAAAAAGTTTTAAGTTCCACAAATTATTATCCCTAAGTTCGTTCATATCATGGAGCTCGAAAAATAAAAAGATAACCATTTATCTTAACATAAACCATATAATAATACCCGAGCTCATATTCTAGGATAATAATTAATCAAGTTTATGCATTTGATAATAATTAAAGCAAGGTGGTAGAAGGGAGGGGAGCTAGGACTTGCCTTCGCTGTTGTCTCCTTCCGGCACATCTCCGTAGTCCGGGTCCTCTTTCTCCTAGTAGTCACCATCGTCTATCGGCATAGCTATCGAATAAGACTAGCGCCAAACATAAAATAAAAGGACAAAGCAAACAAAGAACATTATGGTGGTACCAGGTGAATGCATAGAGCTAGATTTTAGATGAATTTTAGAAGTGGTTTCATGGAAAACGAAGTTATGATGCAAAACTTATCTATTTTACAAGTTTAACCTATAGTTAATTAACTAGGTGGAATTCTACATGTATTTCTGGTGCATTAAAATATGTGCAAACTACATGACTAATTTTCTTATTGCATCTAGTTTATTTACAAATTTTCTGGGAGTTTTTCTAAGTCAGGAAAATAGATTTCTAACACTCTGCACTCTGTGTACATTACCCGGGTGCACCTAGCATTTTGTATAGTGTACCAGCGCTCTGTGTGTGGCATGTGTGACTGATTGGTGGGGCCGTGGTGATGATGTCGTTATGGCCGCGGGCCCACTTGTCAGAAAAAGAGAGAGGGGAGAGGAGGGTAACGGTTGGGTATGGCCGTTACGGAAACGGTGTCACCGTCCAGTCCCACTTGTAAGTGAAAGGGAGAGAGAGAGAGGGAGGCAATAGCGGCCAAACGGCTGCCGTCGCGGCGCCAAAGAATAGGGGAGGGGGCTCGGGTTCATCGGAGCGGTTCATGCTGGCAAGGCTGAGCCCTAGTGCAGGTGGTGAGGTGGTGGACGAGGCTTGGGAGGCCAAGCCACGGGCGTTCGTGGTGATCTGGCTGCTGGGGAATTACTGTGGTGGCGGCTCGCTGGAGGAAACACGGCGGCGCCGAGCGGTGGACTTGGCCTTAGAGGCCCAAATCCGTCTAGTTAGCTACGTGTACGTGGGTGCGGGTGAGTGGCGAGTGCAATGGTCACAGTGTGGTGCTTAGCCGAGCCTTGCCGGTGGCGATTGCCGGTCATGGTGACCCAGCGGAGCAAGGTACTCCATGGTAGCGTAACACAGAGCGAAAGACGATCATTTAGCTACGGCAGAAGGAAAAGGGGAGGCTCTAGGACTCACCTGGCTCACCAATTGGCTTGGGATGCAACAGAGAAGGAGAAGGAGGGAGCGGCTCCAAGGGCGATAGCGACTCCCAATTTGGGGAAGACGAGACTGAGCTTAGAATGGAAGTGGAGAAGAGGAATGGAGGGGGAGATGGGGTGGTCTAGCTCCTAGCGGAGCTCAGAGTGGGGAGGGTGAGGTTGGAGCGTCACCAGCCGAGCCTATTTATAGGCCGGCAATGGCTATTCGGCCGGCGAGATATTTTCTCGCCGCGCGCTCCACCATTGCACGCGCTCGAGTTCAAAATGGCTAGGTCGGTTCGCCATAGTGCGGCCTCATCCAATGCGCGGCAGGGTTTCTTGGCGGCTACCAAAGTGGCGCTGGCGAGGAGCGGCCATGACACCGCGTGTCGATGGCGGCATAGTGAGGGAGAGACGGAAAGGGAGGAGCGTCTGTGGGGCCAAGGGGGTTCGCGAGAGTGCGGTCGGTCTTATCCACTCAATGCTGGGCGGAGCGGGGCGTGGTGCTCGCGGTGAGGTCGAGGCGACGCCGCGGGACGCGGTATTCCCATCATCGCGAGGTCGATGACGATGAGACTGGCGGGCCCAGTCCGTCAGCGAGTGAGAGAGTGGGGGGAGGGCGCGGGCACGTTGCGCGCTGGACCAGGGTGCAAAGTCGGGCCGACTGGTTGCGGAGGGAAGGAAGAGGGAGGAGGGAAGGCTGCTGCTGCCGCAGGCCGAGAAAGGGAGGGAGGGAGGAATGAACCCAAGTGGCATTTTTCATTTTCCATTTCTTTTTCTATTTCCCAGATTTGCTATGCATTTGTTTGAATGATTTTTGAATTCAAATTTGAATATGGAAGTATGCAAGGTGTACCACCATATGTTCATCAAGCAAGCAAACAAGTGATCACACAATTCCACACATCACATTTTATTCATAAGTGAACCTATTTATATTAATCTAATATCTATGCTATTGGTATGTATTACTTCCTATGCAAAGTTTTTTAAAAAGTTCAAATTTTAGTGATTTTTAAATTAGGTCAAAATTCAGGTTGTTATAGGATGTGAGGTTGAATGAACGCGTTAGGTGTTGGCTCTGGGCAGCATGTGCCATCGTGCGCAAGAATTCGACGCAGCACGCACTGCAGGACCAAATTGTCAAGTCGATTGTGGATTGAACTTAGAAATTCTACAAGAGGGACAATGAAAGCTGTGACCAGTGAGCCCATGATATACTTGTGGAGGCAAAGCAGAATTCGGAGATGACATCAGCTTTATACCAGTGTCCGGGGCAGGTTTACCACGGTACAATTGCAACAGATAACCAGCGACAAACAAATAGGGTAGATAGCTATTTTTTTTATTATATTTCTATATGGATTCAGCTTTATTTACTCATTTGATTTTAACATTATTTTCCTAACGTGCCGCATCAATGCATCATCAATTTATTCTATTTTATGTTGAACTAGAAGATATCGCGTAGAAACAGGGATTGTGAATGATTTGGAGTAAAATTAGACTGCATATAATGATGTGAACAGCTAAATCTATGTTAGTGGATGATTTGTCACACTGACGTGGATAACATAAATGCATGTGCTTGTAGTCTCACCACCTTTCTGAGATTTTTGTTAAAGCAGTTTACTTGCTGAGATTTTTATATCTCACCCCCTTTCTATCTTTCCAGACACTCAAGTGGCTTTTGCTTGAATGGTGGGAATCTAGCAACACACTCAACACATCCATGTCAGCTTTTAGTGTAAAATCTCGTGGTGTATGATAATAATAATAGTACTAGAACATAGAGTCCTTGTTTATTGGTTAACCTTAACTTTGGCTTGTACTTGTTGTTGGGAAGTTTTTCGATGCTTACCCGCTCACTAGAATTCTAGACTTTGTTCGACGCTTACCTGCTCATTAGGATACTATATCTTGTTGGTTGAGCTTTATTTATATCTCTCTATATGTTGTTGCTTCCGTGTTGCTCTTGTTTTAAGGGGAGATGCTGCCAAAATTGTTGTTGACCACTCCAGTTTCCAACTCTTGTGGTGGCATATCAGGTAGTGAGGTTTTGGGGTGTTACACCTAGCTTCTTGGAGCAGTCGAAGGCGGGCTCCCATATGTTGGTGTGGTCGGGGGCAAGGTCCTAGTTGCTCGCTGATGCCACTTCAAACAAATTTTTGGTATAGTAAATGGGCTATTAAGGAGAAGAAAGAATGCTATAGACGCTTGTACCGTGATAGGAGTGTGGACAACATAGAGAAGTACAAGGTGATAAAGAAGACTGCAAAGCGAGCTAGGAGTGTGGAAAAGGGTAGAGCGTACGGGGATCTTTACCAACATTTGAGTACGAAGGAAGGAGAGAAGGACTTTTATAGGATGGCTAGGGTTCGTGAGAGAAAGACAAGGGACTTCAACCAAGTTAAGTGCATTAAGGATGAAAGGGAGTGTCTCTTGGTGAAGGAGGATGAGATCCGACATCGATGGCAAGAGTATTTTGACAAATTGTTCAATGGTGAGAATATGGACACAACCTTTTAGTTGGATGACTCTTTTGATGACACCAATAGGCGCTTTATGCGGAGAATCCAAGAATCTGAGGTCAGAGAGGCGTTGAAAAGGATGAAAGGAGGTAAGGCGATGTGATCCGATGGTATCCCAATCCAGGTGTGGAGATGCCTCGGGGACATAGCTATAGTATGGCTAACCAAGCTATTCAACCATATTTTTTGATCGAACAAGATGCCTGACGAGTGGAGGAGAAGTATATTGGTACCGATCTACAAGAATAAAGGGGATATTCAAAGTTGTACTAATTACCGGGGAATTAAGTTGATGAGCCATACTATGAAGCTATGAGAGAGAGTTATTGAGCATCGCTTGAGAGCAATAACGCGGGTCTCTATGAACTAATTTGGTTTCATGCCCGGAAGGTCAACCATGGAAGCCATTTTCTTAATAAGACAAGTTATGGAGCGGTATAGGGAGAAGAAGAAGGACCTACACATAGTTTTTATTGACTTGGAGAAGGCTTATGATAAAATACCAAGGAATGTTATGTGGTGGGCTTTGGACAAACATAAAGTCCCAACAAAGTACGTCGGGCTCATTAAGGACATGTACAACAATATTGTGACTAGTGTTCGAACAAGTGATGGAGACACGGATGACTTCCCTATTAGGATAGGACTCCATGAAGGGTCAGCTTTGAGCCCTTATCTGTTTGCCTTAGTGATGGATTAGGTCACAAGGGACATACAAGGGGACATCCCTTGGTGTATGCTTTTTGCGGATGATGTAGTGCTAGATGATGAAAGCCGGACAGGAGTGAATCAGAAACTAGAGTTATGGTGGGAGACTTTGGAGTCCAAAGGTTTTAGACTCAGTAGAACTAAAACTGAGTATATGAGATGTGACTTTGGCACTACTACTCGGGAGGATGATGATATTAGTTTGGAAGGTCAAGTATTGCATAGGAAGGATACCTTTCGATATTTAGGATCAATGCTACAGAGAGACGGGGATATTGATGAAGATGTTAGCCATAGAATCAAAGTAGGGTGGATGAAGTGGCGCCAAGCATTTGGTGTCCTATGTGACAAAAAGGGTACCACAGAAGCTAAAAGACAAGTTTTATAGGACGGCGATTAGGCCTGCTATGTTGTAAGGTGCAGAATGTTGGCCTACGAAAAGACGACATGTTCAACAGATTAGTGTCGCGGAAATGAGTATGTTGCGTTGGATTTGCGGTCATACAAGAAGACATCGAGTTCGGAACGATGATATACATGATAAATTAGGGTAGCACCAATTGAAGAAAAGCTTGTCCAACACCGGTTGAGATGGTTTGGACATGTCCAACGGAGACCTCCAGAGGCACCGGTGCGTAGTGGAATCGTAAGCCAGGATAGTAACGTGAAGAGAGGTAGAGGAAGACGGAAGTTGACTTGGGTAGAGGCAATAAAAGGAGACTTGAAAGGATGGAATATACGCAAAGATTTAGCCTTAGATAGGAGTTCTTGGAAAACAGCTATTCACGTGCCTGAACCTTGATTGCTTCTGCTGGGTTTCAACTCTAGCCTACCCCAACTTGTTTGGGACTTAAAGACTTTGTTGTTGTTGTTGTTGTAAATGATTTGAAATGGAAAAGCCATCAATTACAAATTTTTAGAACTCATCAAGATTTACAACTCTTATTTTTGTCATTTCTTCATTTGAATTTGATTCAAAATTTTGAATTTCAGATGAACTTCAGTTTTCTAGTATTTTTAATTTTTTCTCTTCGAAATTCATGTGAAATTTGTTAGTATTTAGTCATAGGTACTCCTATTATGTTATTGAGTTGGAGTGCAAGATTTGAGCCTGGCGAGACTGTGTTTGAGAAATTAAAAGCTGAGCAAACCTTGAGCACTTCATGGCAACATCAAGTTTCGGTGTCAAGCATTTGCTTCTACATTTTGAGCTTTGCTCTAGACGACTAGATATTTCCCGAGAGCTACAAAGATTGTGGTCCTTTCCCCCCAGTCTAGGCATTGTTCACGTTCTTTCACAATAAAAGCATGTTCTCATGTAATTTTGGACCATCCATAGATATTTATTTTAGATGGACAATGAGTGGCTTGTGTTATTGGTTCCTCTAATATTTTATTATTTTTTCTTCTATAAATTCATAGTGCCGTCCGTGCCTACTTGTTGCAGGTGTGCCGCTCCAGTCCAAATTGGGAAGACGTGGCTACTCAATCTTTCTACTATAAATAGTATGCTACATTAGTACTTCCTTCATCCCAAATTATAAGATGTTTTGACTTTTCTAGATACATAGTATTTGCTATGCACTTAAATGTACACTTTGTTTAGATATATAATTAAAATAACATATCTAAAAAAGCTAAAATGTATTGTAATTTGGAACGGGGGTAGTATATAATATAACTTCACTTATAGTGCAATGTTAGGTTACGCTTTTGTGGTTTTATGTGGCCTAGGTCCGAATCTTCTGTTGAACTGCTGGTTTTGGGTTTTATGTGGCCTAGATTCTAATGTTCAGTTGAACACCTTTATTTACTCTTGTTTTTGTGCATTTTCTCCGCGACGAAGTTATCGCGCGACGGGTTGCACATTTGAGTAATGCGCGACCCGTCTTCTTCTCCACCAGAACGCCTCCTTCCTTGTGCATCTGCCCACCGTCCCACCAGCCACCGCCATGCTGCAAAGCGGTAGAGTTTGGCCGAAGCTCCGCGGTGTCCTCCTTCTTCCCCTCCCCCCTCTCGCCGCTGCTATGGCCATGGGCACCCCCACGCCCCAACCTGGCCCGGCCACCTCCTACGCCGCCAAAACCATAATGTCACGGTCTCGCCGTCCCCACTGCCGGCCGGCCAGCCTCCCCCAAAAGCTTCTTCTAAGCCCACTGGTGAAAAGATCTACTAACCTTGAAACCCTAGCCGCCGCTGCGTCTTCTTCTCCGTCTCTAGTAGCCACCGCCGCGTCTTCTTCTCCGTCTCCTGTGGCTCGCGGGCGCGGGCGCGGGCACAGTCAGGCACGGACACGTGGGCCAGCCCGCGTAGCGTGGTCATGCCCCGGTGCGACGGGTCGCTTGATAGACTTTACGTTTTCTCTAGCATATGGGGAAGACTGCCCGTGTGGACACGTGGTTGATTTGAAGTCCAGCTCGGTTGGCGCTGCTGCGGAAGCGCAGGGCTGAACTGGTTGGAGCAGGCCCAAATGCTACCGCAGGCCAGAAATAGGGAAGGAGAGAATAAATATTTTTTCTTTTATATATAATATAGAACAGAGTTTTTGCTACTTTTCCAATTCCTTTTAAACTATTTAACTATCAAAACTTTCAACCTTTTATAAAATAATTTTGAAAATAAATTTAAACTATTTATGAAAACAGAGAGTTGGATAGATAAGTTACGAACTTTAGAGAACCGTTCCAATCTGGACCAAACCATTTTGATTATAAAACCAACACAAGCCAAACCGTTTGTTGGCTGAAATTGTTTTGCCCCATCCAATCAAGACCCAAAGGTAAAACAAAACCACATGATCCGGTTTCAATCCAAACCATTAGCAGCTTTATGTACATCAACCTCACTGTCACTGTTGCTTTCCCCCCTCTGCATCACCTAGCTGGTATGCACTCTATGTCGACCACAGTGTTTAATTTTGTATTCTACACAGAAGTCGTCCTGCGTCCGTGTCACTCGTCAAATTTCTGCAATGTCCCCCTCACAATTAAAGTACCTCTCTATATGTATATGATCACAATTCACAACTGCCTGGCTGAGCAGGCTAGATTCCCCAACCTTTTGTGTGTGCTGTCATGGTTTTAGACTGTCAAATGTCATAGTGCTGGTACCACTTTCTGTGACACTACAGCTAGTTCAAGTGTTCAACCACGCCAGGTATTGATTTCCTCTCCGCACTTGCACTTTACAAGATCGATCATAGATTTTAAGCTGTTGAACTGAGACGATCTGGCTCATATAAGTGTGGAATATTTTTCTTCCTTTCTCTGCATACAGGAGAACCGATTCTACATCAGGTTTGTTTGAACAATCTTAATGGCAGCAGAGATGGTCAGATCTGCAGTGGCCCAGGAGGCTGTCATCCAAATCTTATCAAGAATCAAGGAGGGTTGTCAGGATAAGTCAGATGCAAAGGAGCACATTGAGAGGATGGAGATGGCACACATCAAGATGGAGGCCGCCCTAGACACATCCAACAAGTGGAATGTCACCAGCGCACCACTGCTGCGTTGGCAGAGAAAGCTCAAGCGCGCCTCGCAGGAATGCGACAACACTCTGCGCAGCTGTAGGCAGCGCTTCCAAGAATAGGAAGAAGTACAGCAAGAGTTAAGGAGCTCATCCTTTCCGAAGAGAATCGCGCATACTGCCGTGTCGTATGTTTCGTTAATCTTTAGTCGCGGTAACGATGATGAGATGAGAGGATCCACTGCCACCTGGCGATTCGAACAGATTGCAGAAGGTGCGAACGAATTCTTGAGGTACGTGGAGCATGGTGGCACACCACGCAGATACACGTTTTTTGACCGCTACCGTTATTATTGAAAACTAATCCTTGCATCAACAATTGTCAAATCTTGTTGATTTCTTCGCAATATCACAGATCCTTAGCAAGGAAGATCAAATCGTGCAGCGCATATTCAATGCCTAAAGGATTTGATGTTACTAAGTGTGTGTCATCCGGGCATTAAGCTCTACAAGAGGAAGCTTGTCATGATGGAAAATTCAGATCGATTTCTATGTTGCCTGTTAGACAATCTCGCATGTTCCATTGGTGTGTATGTAAGTGTAAGCCTTGTTATGTAATTGCTTAAATTGTGGGGACTAAAAGGAAAAACTATAAATTGATATTAAATAAAAGAACACTAAAAGGATCGTTGCAGAATTTCCGAACTGGCTATTGATGGCTCTTCTCTGGCAAACCCTAAATCTCTAAAATCCTCTTGATCCTATTTATTCTTTTGTATGGTATCTAAACAGGGTTAAGTTTTTTTTTGAAGGGAAACAGGAGGGGTGCCCCCCCTACTGTGCTTTTATTGAATTTAAAAAAAAACAGAGTACAGATCTTACAAGGTGGCTCAAGAAACAAAAAAAAAGAAACAAAAAAAAAAGAAATGAAAAAATCTAAAGAATTACACATAAGCTTCTAGCTATTGGGTAAACAAAGGTGCTAAGCTGCTTTTTTGCTCGAAGAATAACTTGAGCAAATTCTCTCTTGAAGACTGATTTGCAGTGAGGAATTGAGGGCTGTACTTGCTTGATTGTAGCATCATTTCTAACAGTCCAGATAATTGCAATCTATTTCCATTGATTATTTTTTGTGCTTATGGTGCTAGGAAGCCAGAATTTTCTGGTCTTCCCACATATGGCGGGCTGTGGCTATCTTTTGTTCTTGTTGCTGCTGCGGCTATCTTTTGTCCTTGTTGCTGGTTGAGGTAGTTGACTCGGAATGGATCCAACCAAAAGGTTGATCTAGGGGCACTATAGTGGGAGTCAAGGTTGACTCCTCTAGTGTGACCCTTTTATAATTTTATATCCACATGACCATAAGAAATATACTAACTTTATTCTTTCTTTGTTTCCTGAACCGCTTGTAACTTATTTCTCACCTTCTTTTAATAAATATTTAGTATTCCCCGCTCTAGTTTGCCTCAAAAAATAAAGTAGACTAACTTATGGTGGGATATTGTTATTACGGGTGAATACACTCGGAGTAAACAATGTTCCGTCTCCGTCCAATTTCTGCATTCAACCCACGTGTATTTATTTATTGTCATCCTGACCAGTCATTTTTCTATTTTTTGCACATTTGAAATTGTGATGAAAATTTGGGGTCCATTAATTGCTTTTGGTGTCCCTCTAGACCTTCTATATATTCTACGTTTATTAGTCCACCGTCGACTAGACTGCTCGGTCCTGTGTATGGAATTGTAGTACACGATGACACTACGTAGAAAATGATTTTTAGCAATGGTTCGATTTTTTTGTAGGGGCGGATGGTGATGGAGCCGCCCCTATAGTGGCGTGCTCAGGTGTCCAGACACCAGCCGCCCCTACAAATGGAACAGCAGGGGCGGCTGGTGTTACGAGCCGCTCCTACAAATGGGGTCTGATTTGTAGGGGCGGCTCAATCACCAGCCGCCCCTGGAAATGCTATTTGTAGGGGCGGCTGGTGATTGAGCCGCCCCTAAAAATGGCCCCGTATTTATAGCTCCAGCCGCCCCTACAAATGCCCCCCATATAAAACAGAAGCGGCACCTTCTTCCTCCTCGGGTCACTCACTCCAACCTGTGAAAGAAAGGTGGGGAGGCCTTGGGCACCTCTCAAAAATTGCTCTACTAAGGGGGGAAGATTTTGGTCTCAAATCCTTTGGTGGAGAGGTTGTAGAAGGTAAGAAAATGCTATTCCACACTTTTTTTTGAAGTTTTAATAGTTGGTTAGTGAGTAATTAGAGTTTTGTTTTTCTCTCTCTTCTATGGTGCTTGAGCTATTTATGAGCAAATTAGACCCAACTTTTAAATGTACTAGGGTAAATTAGGGAGGGGAACAAGATCATACCCTTATTTGGTCCATGTTTCTTGATTTTAGTGAACCATTAGTTAGTTTTATGGATGTTTCATGTGCATGTGATCTAGATCTAGGGTTTGATTTTTTTATTAATTTTGTTTTTGTAAATTTATGTTTGATAAAATTGGACTAGGGTTTGTATGAAAGATATTGGGTAAAGTATAATTATTGCTAATTGTTGTCTTTGAAATTGTTTATTGTAATCAATAAATATGTATTTTAATTATTTGTGGATAAATGGGCCATTAATTAATTTTCCTCTACCATGGTGTGTTTGTATGCTTCATGTAATTATATTAGTTTTATATTCATATATATCTGAGGTATATACAATTATTCTCAAATAATTATTACTTTGATTCATTTTTATATATATCTGAATAAGTAGTCCTTTAATGTTTGTTTTGTTGTTGTTGTAAAAGATGGAGTACAAGAACTCTTGGATGTATGGTTCGTTAAGATTCAAGGCAGGTTTCCGTGAAGAGGTGGATAAATTTATTGAAGCTGCAACGAAGCATGCAACGACATTGAAAGAGAATAAGGATACAATTATTTGGCCCTGTAAAGATTGCAAGAACCGTATGGCATGGACAGATGTGACTATCATCAGATCACATTTGATTATGCGAGGATTTATTGAGGACTACACAGTGTGGATTCATCATGGTGAAACGGTTATTGTTAACGACGAGGATGAGGAGGAATACGACGACGAAACCATAGAATGCCTGTCCCAATATTCAGCAGAGCTGGATGCACGAATGGATTTCGAGTTTGGCAATGAACAAGGTGGTGATGCTGGTGGTTGGGATGGTAACGACGAAGGTGGTGCCAATAATGATGGTGGAGCACGTGTCGGAGTTGAAGATGATTTAGATGACATGATTCGAACCCTTGGATCAGAGATTTTACTAAATAGCCCGAAAGGTCTAGAAAATTTGGAAAGAGTGACAAAAGCATCGAAGGAGACTGTGTATGGTGTTGAAAAGGGCTGTCCGACACATTGGACATTGCTACGTTTCGTGCTTGAGCTGCTCATCCTAAAGGCTAAGTACGACTGGTCAAACTGTAGTTTCAATTATCTATTGCATCTCCTGTCATGGTTGCTGCCACAACCAAACTCAGTTCCCGCCAACACATACCAAGCGAAGAAGGTCATAAGTCCATTGACAATGGGGGTTGAAAAAATACATGCATGCCCCAACCACTGTATACTTTTTTGTGGCGAAACGTTCAAGTCATTGGATAAATGTCCCAGGTGTGGGGCCAGCCGGTACAAGAATAATGACCTTTATGGTGGGGACGAACCCTCCACGGGGAAAAAGAGGAATAAGAAGGGTACAAAAAAGATGGTACAAGAATCTCAGCCCCCAGAGGACACTCCATTAGGCAACGATGCAAAGCAGAGAAGAATTCATGCCCTGGTAATGTGGTACCTGCCAGTGACTGACCGCTTGAGACGTATGTTCCTAAACCCTAAAGAAGCCGCACTCATGACATGGTGGAATGATGAGCGCAAGGTGGATGATGATAAGATTGCACTCCCGGCTGATTGTAGTCAGTGGCAAAGGTTTGATGAGAAGCACAAAGAATTCAGCGATGACCCAAGGAATGTACGGTTTGGCCTGAGCACCGATGGAATGAATCCCTTCAATGAGAGGATGAGCAACCACAGCACATGGCTAGTGATCTTGACCATGTACAACATCCCAACATGGTTGTGTCAGAAGAGAAAGTACCTTCTCCTCACTATTCTTATTTCTGGCCCTAAACAACCAGGCATTGATATAGATTTGTTCCTCGAGCCCTTGATGCAAGAAATGGAGAGGCTATGGAGGCATGGGGAGCAGATGTACGATGCGTTCCGAAAGGAGGACTTCATATGTAGAGCAATAATATTTGTTACTATCAATGATTACCCCGCGCAGTTTGCTTTGTCTAGACAGATCAAAGGGAAGACAGGATGCTTGGTTTGCTTGGATGGTACTACATGGGTGTACCTGGATGCATCCAAGAAGATAGTTTACCTAAGGAACCGAGGCTTCTTAAAGACAAGTCACAAGTACCATAGCAAATTGTTCTTTAGATTTTATGACAACGCCCCGGAGATTGAACCCCCTCTAGAGAGACATCATAACGGAGAACATGTGTACAGAATGGTGAAAAACATACGCGTCGTCTATGGAAAGAAGAATCCGGATGGGAAGAACAGAGATAGAAGCACACCTCCTGTCGAAGGCGTACCTTTCAAGAAACAATCGATCTTCTTTCAGTATCTGCCTTATTGGCCAGACTTGGAGGTCCCCCATGCCATTGATGCTATGCACATGTAGAAGAATGTCTTTGAGAGTCTCATTGCTACCTTGATGGACACAGGCAAGTCAAAGGATGGTCTGAAAGCACGAAAAGACATGGTGCAGCTAAACGTGATGCCACGGCTTCACCCGGTACCTGAGGCTAATGGAAAATACACTCTGCCCGCGGCGTGCTTCAACCTAACACCAGACGAGAAGAGAGTTATATGCACTTTCCTGAGGGGGATCAAAGTCTCGACTGGGTTTTCAGCAAATGTGAAGAAGCTAGTGTCGATGAAGGACTTGTCAATAACACACTACAAGGCTCACGATTGCCATGTGATGCTGACAGTGTTTCTACCTATTGCAGTCAGGGCTATAAAGCCAGAGTTCTTGAAAATGGCCATCACCCGCATGTGCTACTCCTTTTCGAAGATCTCACAGAAGACGATTGGCAAGGAAGAGCTGAGTGACCTACATGAATTTGTAGTGGAGACACAAAACCAACTGGAGATGTGTTTACCTCCTGCTTTTTTTGATATAATGCCACATCTCATGATTCACATGGTTCATCAGATACAGGCGCTTGGCCCTTGCTACTTGCATGAAATGTGGTCCTATGAGCGGTTCATGTCGGTTTTAAGTCGATACGTGCATAATCGAGCATACCCAGAGGGCTCCATGATAGAGGGTTACAGTACTAAAGAAGTCGTTGAGTGCTGTCAAGAGTACCTAAAAGTACAGAAAGGGATTGGTAAACCCGATTCTCGTCACAAGGGTAGGCTGGCTGGGAAGGGCACCAGTGGTAGAAAAGTGTTCATCGACCATGATTACAAAGAGGTGAGTTGGGCGCATTACAGTGTCTTGCAGAGTACACAACTGATGCAACCGTATATTGATGAACACTTGGCTATCATTATGGCGGAGAGAAATAGCCGTTCGGATGATTAGGTCATGAAACAGCACAAGCAATGACTAACTACATGGTTGAAGGACCAAAACATACCGCCTAGAGAAACCATAGACTCTATTACCATCAGTAGGTTGGCGGAGGGGCCATCGAGACAAGTGACATCTTGGAATGCTTATAACATCAATGGGTACACGTACTATACCCACGCAAAGGATAGTAAATATGTGAACCAAAACAACAGCGTTCGAATAGAGGCTCTTGATGGATTGGGGTGAAAGATCTAATACTTTGGCATCATTGAAGAGATATGGGAACTTAACTATGGAAGGGATATAACGGTGGCCCTGTTTTGATGCCGCTGGATCAAACAACACCAACTGAATGAGATCGGATTGAGAGTTCTGGACCTCGAGAATCTAGACTACCAAGATGACCCTTGGGTACTCGCTTCACGTGTCGCACAAGTTTTCTATATGTCTGACCCACAAAGTAACCTCCCCCCGAAGAAGAAGACAAAGCACGTGGTTGCCTCCAGGAAACAACACATTATTGGAGTTGATGGCGTGGATGATGTTGAAGCTTACAATAACTACGATGAGATGCCGCTATTCACAGACTTTTCTACGAAGATCAGTGTTGTGAAAAAGAACCTCCCCAAAGACATAATGCCATGGGAACGAAAAGGTGTCAAAGAGAAAGTCGTTACAGCGGGCTAGCTAGTTGTTGAACGTGGAGTGTTTGTGTAAGTGTGTGTTTGTAAGACTTCATTTATGCATGCGTGTGAGACTATATATTTATGTACGTGTGTAAGACTACATATTTTTGTATGTGTATGAGACTACATTTTATGCATGCGTGTGAGACTACCCTTTGCAACATCCAGATGACTCTATTTGAACATCCACTCTATTACTACAAAATTTCATTTGTCAAAGTTTGAGCACTTCAAATTTTCAAATTTAAAAAAATGACAAGTTCATACGAGATTTTCAACCACTAAATGTTTTTTAGCTGAAAAAGTGATGAATACCAAAGTTGTATAACTCATCAAGATCTATAACTTTTATTTTGATCATTTCTTTATCTGACAAAGTGATAGTAAACATTGTTCACAAATCAACATGTTTCTCGTATAGTTCATGAAACTATGAGTCATGTGAATTTATGAAGAATGTTTACTAATACTTTGTCACATGAAGAAGTGACCAAAATAAAAGTTGTAGATAGTGAGGAGTTCACCAACTTTTATGTTCACGACTTTTATTGTTGAAATCATTTAAGATTTCAAAATCTTGTTTGAAGTTGCCCTTTAGTGAAATTCAAATTTTGAACTGTTCAAATTTGGTCAAATGAAAATATGATCAAAATAAAAGTTGTACATATTGATGAGTTCTACAACTTTGGTATTCATGAGTTTTTCATGTGAAATCATTTACTCTTTCAAAATATTGTTTCAAGTTGAAATTATTTGAATTTCAAAATTTGAATCGTTCAAACAAAGTCAGATGACAAGATGACCAAAATAAAAGTTGTACATGTTAATGAGTTATACAACTTTTATGTTTACAACATTTTCATTTTATTTCATTTAACATCATAAAATTGTATTCGAAGTTTTAAAATTCAAATTTTTAATTTTTGTTTTTTTTTGTTTTCTATATTATTTTGACTACAATTGTTTATATATATATTTCTTCATATATAGAATAATACAAAATATTATATTTGTGTATATACATAATTTTTTTATATTACTTTGTGTTTTTATGATATAAAAAATATAGAATTTATAATTTAAAAAAATAGAAAATATTTGTAGGGGCGGTTGGATCAGGAACTGCCCCTAAAAATGCATTTGTAGGGGCGGCTGGATCAGGAACCGCCCCTACAAATCCATTTGTAGGGGCGGTTGGATCAGGAACCGCCCCTACAAATGGTACCTAGTATAAATAGGAGGAAGCGCACGGGAGTCATCGTCTGGGCGCTGTCTTCTTCCTCCGACGCCGTCAGGCTGCCTAGGGTTTCCGTCGCCGGTCCCGTGCCCGCCCACACCCGCACCCAGTCCCCGGCGCCCTCCCCCGTGCGCCGACCCCCGACGTCCCGCGCCCGGCCCCCGGCGCCCGCCTCGGCGCGCCAACCCCCGGCGTCCCACGCCCGGCCCCCGGCGCCCTCCCCCGCGCGCCGACCCCCAGCGTCCCGCGCCCGGCGCCCAGCGCCCGCCCCCGCACGCCGACGACCCACGCCCCAGATTGTTCTTGGGGCTGGATTGCTGGGTCCATCGTTTTCAGGTATTCTACCATGACAGACCTCGCTTCCCGGAAGTTCTGATTGTGATTGACTTGCCTTGCCTTCCCTGAAGCATTGATTTTTTTGACGAGACTGATGAGAATAACATGAAACAAGGCATATCACTAGGAACATACGCATATTTATTTGTATGGTTTTATTAACAAATATGACAATTGAATGTACCAAAGAGGAAGTAATCCAAGCTTTTGTTGGGCAAGTACTCATATACCAACAACCTCTCATCTTCATGAATACAGCAACCAATAAGCTTAACTAGGTTCTTGTGCTGCAGTTTTGCAATCAAGACAACTTCATTTCTATCATTCTTAATCAGAAAACAATCAATAACATATTTTTCTATCAATGTGATTATCAAGCATATTGGAGTCAGAGAAATGGTCTGTTGCTGCAACAATGTCTTCAAAGCTAATAATTGGGAACTCTATATTCTTGTCCCCCGTTTCGTCCGAAGACCTAAAGTATTCTAGCATCACTCTCTTCTGAACTTTCTTCTTTTGTCGTCTATCTGCTTATAGAAACATCAATGGATTCTCTGTTTTTTCCCTGAACATTTACATACTAAACTACATTTCTGAAAATAAGGGGTCTTTTTCTATGTACCTCTTCTTTTACATGTCCAGACAAGGGCTGTGAATGTGAGTAGCAGCACAAAAGCTATAACCGGGAGTAAAATCTTTGTTAAATTGCTCTTCTTCTGTACTGTACATGGAAATATATCTATCAGAATTTACATCATCAAGCATCATTTGCAATAGTGTGAGTTTACTTGCAAAGGGCCATGCTTAGTGGTGATCCTTGACTAACTTATATAGAAGTAAAAGACCAATTTGTGAACACTCAAAGCAGTTACCCTTGCACATTGTTGATGGGTTTCTTTATAGGAACAATTATGTATAATTTGCCACTGCAAAGTGTTCTAGTCCAGTGTCCGCGCAAAAGTTCAAGTCGCTTTATTCATGCTCTTATGAAGTTTAGCGCTGCAAAATTAAAAGTAAATCTAGCAGTTTCTAACCCTTTTCTTTTACTATTTGATGCCATCAAGGCATCAACACCAGCATAAAGTACGAGAGATGGTATTTTGATACAGTTTATTTGATGTCTGTTTGCCTTAAATAGAATGTACGGTCTATTTGAGTCCTTATCTTGTCGGTGTAGTCAAGCCAGACGCGTATGTAGGGTGATCCTTCAGAGGCTGTGTATGTATAATAGAGGTCATTCCTTGTGTTGACAATGGCTAGATTGGAAGGCAACACGCTTATGACTAGATTGGGTAATTACTTTACTGTGCAAGGGTATGATAGTAGTAGTATGATTAGATTGGAGTATATGTCTTTTTAGAGCATGGCCCGTCTTCCTGCCCTGGGTGGTCTCTGTCATAGCCATGTGCTGGAAAAAGGTGATCTAGTGTTTTATCAAGTAACCCACATGCAGATTTGTCTTCTTTTTATGCTAGTGCTACATTTTTAGCGTTTTGCTTCTTGATTGGTACTTGCTGGCTGCTACACATTCTTTTTCTTCTTTTATACAGTTTATTGTGACTGTTCTCTATATAAGTGCATGTTCTATGAGTTTAGCACCTTTACCTACTACTTCTGATGGCAGTATATTTCTGTTCTCTATATAAGTGCATGTTCTTGCTTATCTACACCTTGTTATTTATAGACTTACACAATATATTTCTGTTCTTGCTTACTTTTTTTAGATAACAGGTTCCCTACTACTATTGTCTACTACTTCTGATAGCAGTATGGCAGCTGTTGCTTTTTTTGGAAGCAGTAGCTGCTGTTTTTTACCAAATCTCCCATCTCCTCTATTTTTGTCATATTTCCTATCCTCTATGTTTGGGAAGCAGCAGCTGCTTGTTTTTACACCATTTCCTCTCTGTGTTTGTTAAGCAGCTGTTGCTTTTTTTTTGCCAAATCTTCCCTCTCCTCTCCCCTCCATTGTTTTGCCGATGATGAAATTGTCTAAGTCCATACATTATATGGAATATGAGCTGATGATCAAGAACTTGTGAGGAACTTGGCATCATTAGCAGCCGCCCCTACATTACCTTCTCCTCTCTTCTCTGTTATGATGCCTTGATGCTCCAAGTTCAAGATCAGATGATGATTGACATGTTTCTGAGGCCTCTACCACTGCTACTTCTCATTTTTTATATTGTTGTTTTATAGGACTACTTTGGTTTATAGACCTTTTTGATTTCTTATACCTTCTCGCGTACCTAAAGCACACTTTCTTGCATCTTTTAGAATAAAAGCGCGGAATAATGTCGCGGACAACAGACAGTGCAGCTCGATGCCCCGAGCATGATGAGCAGCCAACCCTTGAGGAGCAAGCACTAGAAGACCAGCTTACTCAGGAACAGTTCGATAACGAGGTAGAAAAGGATCTAGAAGTGATGCTTACTCAGGAGGAGTGTGACGAGGAGGAAGGCCCCGAAGGAGAGGCTGCTGAAGGCGAAGAAGAAGAGGATGATGAGTCAGAAGAGGGATATGAAAGTCCCGAGGATCCTTTCCCACCTGAAGCAAGAAGGAGGCCAACGGAGGAAGATTTGGACAAGGATTTTGACCCGAACGAGGAGGTAGGGAAGAAGCCTTAGCTTGTAAATTTTGCTAAAGCTTTGGCTATGTTACCTCTGCTAACACTTTGACCTGTCCTATATACAGGTCCCTCCTAAAACTCAAAAAAGACGATGTCGACGTCCGCGACATCTCGCTGGACAAGACGGAGTAGAGGAAAGGAGAGCAGAGCCAACAACCACAGAGACGGATCATGATGCCTCTGCTCCACAAACTCAAGACACAACCACGACTACCAAGCCTAAGAGGAAATGAGGGGATAGAAAAGGAAATTTATATCCAGATAAGGCTTGCTATGTGATAATGGAGGTTGGGCCAGCAGGGGAGATCCTTGAGCCGAAGGAGTTAAGAGGATGATTCCGTAATACGATCGGGCCCTAGTAAGAGATAAATTGAACCTAGCAATCCCTAACTGGAAAGAGGTACTAGAGAACATAAAGAATGCACTATGGGATAGGCAGCTGAAGGTCAATTTTAGATTTCCGGAGGGTAAGCACGAATTGGTAAAAAAATGCTATCAGGATGATGGGAGAGTCATTTCGACGTTGGAGGTCGGAGCTCAACACGAAGTATATCCAAAAGGGGTTAACTCCCTGCAACGAGTTTGGCAAAATAACTCCTAGTCAATGGGAGGAGCTCGTGGCTCAGAAGACTTCAGCGGAGGCATTGGAGCTCAGTGCCCGTAACACCGAGCTGGCGAAGAGGAACAAACACCACCATCATCTAGGCCCCGGTGGCTACTATGCCAAGGAAGAGCAGTTTAGGAAGATGGATGAAGAGGCCACAGCTGCTGGGAATATCGATGTGACGAACTTGAAGGTACGCTCAAGGAACTAGATATATGCGAGGAGTACAGAACCATCCGGCAGTAATCTTAAGTTTGATAAGCCGAAGACCCAAGAGGCGGTATCGAGGATACTGAAATATGCTGAAGACAAAGAGATGGGCTCATTCAATCCTTCCAGAGAGAGGGACAAGCTTAACCTTGGCTTGGGAAACAAGGAGCACACAGGCCGCACTAGGGGGCTAGGGAAAAGGATGACCTGGAAGCAAGGATTCGAAGAGGACAGGCACATGTACAAGAAACATGGTCGAGACCGGGAGACTAGTCTTGAGCTCCAAGTGAAGGCTCTAGTTGCGAAGGCGCTGGAGGAGCAACAAATGTCTACGAAGCCACGTATATTAGTGACGCCGCCGGGAGAACTGGCATTAGTTGGCAGCCCTCCAAAAGTTCCTAGCAGCCAAGGTTCCACTGCAGCCACAACCCTAGTCGATCTCATACAGGAACCTACTAGTTGCACCTTGGTGTTTCTCAGCGGCCGGCAGAACACTGTGATGGAGGTGGCAACGGGTGTGGCACATCCTCCCGGTGGCTTACACCACAATAATAAGATACTGCCGGACTACACTAGGGTCGAGGTGCATACAGTGAAGCCCGAGTTCATGAAGTGGAGGATAGACTACGCAACTCCCAAGGGGCTGGTGTTCCTCGGAGACGTTATGGGGCAGTTCATCCTCTGGCACAAACGGGACATTATATTGACTGCTTCTTCGCCACCTCCCCCTCTCCCAAATTTGGAGCGAGTTGTTGAGGCCAGGGAGATATTTTCACCGTCTCGTGACCCCCACATTCCTAAGATGCCACATTCTTCCCCGCCTCCTATCGAGCATGTGCCTGATGAGATGCCACAACCTTCTCCAACTCGTACCGGGCAAGTGCATCATGAGATGCCATAGTCTTCTCAACAAGAACAACCGATACATGAACAACGAGTGCCTCCTGAAGAAGGTGATGCACAAGAAGATGAGGACGTGCCTGAATGGGAACTCCGAAAGAAGATTCCAATCAACATAAGGCCAGTTTATGTTCCGATCAAAGACGTGTCGTCGGTGTCCAAGTGGTATTCCCATGATCAGTTCAAGCCTAAAAACCAAGTTAAAAAAGTCCCATCATGGGGTTCTGAGGAGGCCGTCAGCAGCAAACTCCACCAAATTGCAAAGCAGTATCCAAATGTTGATGCCATCGAATGGTCAAAGGATTGCCCGAAAAGATATGAAAGAGGCAAGCCCTTCCTACCAAACCGGGACATCCAGCGCCTACCACTTGGAATGAGAAGGTTCCATGATTGGTACTTGCGTGTTCTCCCAACGAGCATAGATATCATACAAGCATGCTTTCCCACCAGCACATTTGGAAGCCCAGCCGGGAAAATTGTCTTTGACTTCAATGACATGCACACATGCTTTCACCTGGGAGAAATAGAGATGAATCTAATTCGCACGTGGTGCCTGTAAGTCCTTGTCCTCCCGATATGATATGAATGTAATATTTGAATTTTGTTGTAACTAACGCACACTGTGATTTGTAGAATGCAAGTGCACATTGTCAAACAAATGCCAAGTGTGAAAGCCGGGTATGTAGACCCTCAAGCTATAGCCCAAACAAATTTTAATTACCCTAAACGGTGGACACTGGATGCCAAAGAGCTAGCAGCTGCAAAGACTCTTCGGGAGAAAGAGCGCATCCATAGTGCGAAGCTAAGGGAAGAGTCCCTTAAGGTTGCGGCATACATTGCCTTGGCTTTCAAAAATCTCCAACACCACTCTACTATATGGCGACCATACAACTTCGAGTAAGTTCAACTCTATACTTAAAGCTTTGTTCGATATATTTCATTCGATGCAAAAGGGCTTATCTAGTTCTATGATTAAATCCATGCAGCAACCACTGGATTTGTATAGCCGTCGATGTCGGGAGGAGCATGGCATGGGTCTTTGATTCATTAGATAAGGACACGGTGACATACAAAGACTTCATATCGATTCTCAAGACGTATACATATCGACAATCCTCATTAGTTTATATGTTTGTATACATACTTGTAACGTTCACTTTTGGATACTAACAAGTTGTATTTGCTAAAATAATTCGAACAGGGCATTTAGGTTCTATGTCACTAATCATCATGGAAGGCATGATCCAGCAAGGAAGGAAAAGCTGGCTATAAAAACACTATGTGCGGTAAGTGTAACTTACTTCTTCAGTACTCCATTATATGGCTGTCAAAAGCATTACTTAACATTTTCATATGCAAAACACACAGTACCCCAAGCAGAAGCCTGGGAGTGTACATTGTGGATACTATATATGTTCTATGATGGGTAACACCGGTGCCTACAGGAGACACCCCTTAAGGGTAAGTTTGAACCTCTTCACCCGTAGTATAAAAACTTCGTAAATGGTATGAAATACTAAACCGAAACTTGTTTTCTTGTAGTGGAGAGAAGAGAAAGGAATGAAAAGAGACCCATACAAGGATGACCAACTCTTAGAGCTCATCGGCGACCTTTGCAACTTCATATTGGACCAGATTGTACACGTCAGAGGCGCCTACCATGACCGAGAGTCTGAGTTAGGTACAAATCCTCAGTACCAACACCTTCGTGAGACTGAAAGGCTAGCTCTAGGACGTTGATAACAATGTGTATGGAATTTGTATATTTAATGATGGATTGTATATATTCATGTGAATTGGACTTGTAATTGTAGTTTATAGAATACTCTTATGCTTGTAGTCACGGGGTATTCGGCAACGCGAACATGGTTCGGAACGTTGGTCGCGAGGCGTTCGGCAACGCGAACGCGGTTCGGAACGTTGGTTGTGGGACGTTCGGCAACGCGAACGTAGTTCGGAACGTTGGTTGTGGGACGTTCGGCAAAGCGATTTTGAATTGAAAATTTGATTTTTTTTTTTGCGGGAAAACGTACTGTAGGGGCGGTTCTACATTGAACCGCCCCTACAAATACCTGTTTGTAGGGGCGGCTGGTACTACAACCGCCCCTACAAATGGATTTGTAGGGGCGGCTGGTAATAAGAGCCGCCCCTACAAATCGATTTGTAGGGGCGGCCTGGGAACCGCCCCTACAAATGCATGATTTGTAGAGACCCTTGCGTAGGGGCGGCTGGGCAAACCACCCCTACAAATGGTCTACAACCGCCCCTAGAAATGCTTTTTGACGTAGTGTGAGACAGTAGTGTGAGACATGCTGTCCACACACCACGAGTTCCTAGCTAACTTCCAATGTGTGTCTATATATATCACTCAATCTGGCAGTCTCTGCGATTTGATCTGTACATTTTGACCGGACAGTATTTTTCGTCTACTTAAAGTAATATAATCTTTCACTTGCTGATCTGGCGGTCTTTGCGTTGTGATCCGTACATCAACCTCACTGGTACAAAGTCGTCCTGCGTGTGTATCACTCTTGATAAATTTCCACGATACCTCTCAATATGTATGGTCACAACTGGCCGGCTGGGCAGGATAGATTCCCCAACTCTTGTGTCTAAGTTGCTGTGGTGTCGACTTTCTTAGACCCTACAGCTAGTGCAAGTGTTCAACCACGCGAGGTTTTGATTGCTCTCTACACTTGCAGTTTACAGGATCAATCATAGATTTTAGACTGATGAACAGGGACAATCTGACTCATATATGTATGCAATATTTTGCTTTCTTTCCATGCATGCAGGACAACCGATTCTACAGGTTGCTTTGATCAGTCTTAATGGCATCAGAGATGGTCGGTTCGGCGGTGGCCCAAGAGGCTGTTAATGAAGTCTTATCAAGAATCAAAGAGGGTTATGCCGAGAAGTCAGATGCAAAGGAGCACATAGAGAGCATGGAGATGGCGCACATCAAGCTAGAAGCCGCCCTTGTGGCATCCAACAAGTGGAACATCACTAGCCCGCCACTACTGCGCTGGATGAGCAAGCTCAAGCGTGCCACACAGGAGTGCGACCACACTTTGCGCCGGTGCAGGCAGCGATTGCAAGAAGAGGAAGAAGTGAAACAAGGGCTATAGAGCTCCTCCTTTCCTAAGAGGGTCGCTCATACTGCCATGTCATTTGTTTCGTCAATGTTTAGCAGCGGTAGCGACGACAAGCTAAGAGGATCCACTGCCGTCCGGCGATTTGAGCGGTTTGCTGATGGTGCCAGCGAGTTCTTGAGGTACGTGGAGCTTGGTGGCACACCATGCAGATACATGTTCTCTGTGCCTCTTATACGCCATCTTCTCGCTGGCAAAGGAACAAAGGATTGCTTTGTTCGTGGGGGCCAACATCTCTCACTTACTCTACAGCCCTTTAGTCTACCCAACCATGGGATGGGGGCGAGCTTGGTATTCTTACTTGAAGATGGCAATATGCCAGAGAATAATTTCATTCTTTCCCTCAGCTTACAGCTCTCTGAGAGTACTGACATAGTTGGCACTACGCCAGATTCGCGCAGTAGGAACGGGGCCATTTTTACTGTAGGGGCGGCTGGGGTTGGGGGCGCCCCTACAGTGGGCGTCCTCGGGCCCCAGCAGCCCAGCCGCCCCTATAGATGGCACTGTAGGGGCGGCTGGTAACCTGAGCCGCCCCTACAGTTGGGGCTGATCTGTAGGGGTGGCTCAATCACCAGCCGCCCCTGCAGTGACCATTTTGTAGGGGCGGCTGCCACCAGCCGCCCCTGCTGTTCTACTGTAGGGGCGGCTGAATCACCAGCCGCCCCTACTGACGACGCACGAATAAATAGCAGCAGCCACCCCTTCTTCCACCTCGGGACATACTCTTCTACCAAAAAAAAAGGTTGGGAGGCCTTTGGCTCCTCCTAAAAATTGCTCTACTAAGGGGGAAGGTTTTGATCTCAAATCCTTTGATGAAGAGGCTCTAAAAGGTAAGGAAATGCTTCTACAACTCTTTATTTGAAGTTTAATTCGTTGGTTAATGAGTAATTTGATTTTTGGTTTTCTCTTTCTTCCATGGAGCTTGAGCTAGTTATGAGTGAAATTGGACTCTAATTTTCACTATACTAGGGTAATTTGGTAGGGAAGTAAGATTGCACCCTTTGTTAGTACATCTTTGTTGATTTTAGTGTAGTATTAGTGAAGTTTGATGCATGTGTCATGAAACCCTATATCTAGATCTAGATCTAGGATTTTGTTTTTTTATTCTTTTTCAATTTTTTCTTTATGTGACTAGGGTTTGCATGTAGGTGAATGTGTAAGATTTTAATTGTTGCTAATGTGTAAAATATCCTCTACCATGGCTACTAATTATCATTTAATATTTATTTTGATTCCTTTCTATAATGTGTGTTTTTAATTAGTTATGGATAAATAGGTCATTAATTAATTATCCTCTACCATGAAATTGGAATGGAGTTTGCATGAAAGGTAGTGGATGAAATATTAAATGTTGCTAATTGTTTTCTTTGAAATTGTTTATTTGAACCTATCAATTTATATTTTAAAATATTTATGCATTAATAGTCAATTAATTAACTATCCTCTACTACCATGGTGCGTGTCTTAGGTATATACAATTATTCTCGAGTAATATTCTTTTTTTGGTTGTTTTGTTTCTATAAGATGGACTATAGGAACTCTTGGATGTATGGTTCGTTAAGACACGACGCTCTTTTCCGTGATGAGGTGGACAAATTCATCAAAGCCGCAGAGAAGCATGCAGCGATGTTGAAAGAGAATAGTGACACGATTATTTATCCCTGCAAAGATTGCAAGAATCTTATTGCATTTCGAGATGTGAGTACCATCAAAGAACATCTGATTAGGAGAGGATTTGTTCCGGACTACACCGTGTGGATTCATCACGGTGAAACAGTGGTTGTTGATGACAGCGACGATGATCTAGCTGATGAAGCTGAAACCCAAGCATACTTGTCCCGATTCACAGACGATCTTGAGCAACAAATGGATCGTGACTATGGCAATCAACAAGGTGGTAGCTTTGGCAATGAACAAGGTGGTGATGATGTTGGTGGTGTCAGCAATGATGGTGAAGCTCGTGAGGGGGATGCAGATGACGATGACAACTTGGACGAAATGCTTGGGGCCTTTGGACCAGAAATATTAGAAAAGAGCAAGAGAGGTCTAGAAAATCTTGAGAGGATGACAAAAGCATCAAAGAAGACTGTGTATGATGCTGAGAAGGGCTGTCCGACATACTTCACACTGCTACGTTTTGTGCTTGAGCTACTCATCCTGAAGGCTAAGTACGGCTGGTCGGACTGCAGTTTCAATGATCTGTTGTGCCTCATGTCACGGTTGCTCCCACAGCCGAACACAGTTCCCGCCAACACATACCAAGCGAAGAAGGTTATAAGTCCACTCACATTGGGGGTTGAAAAAATCCATGCATGCCCCAACCACTGTATCCTTTTTCGGCGTGGCACATCGTTCGAGACTTTAGATACATGTCCTAGGTGTGGGGCTAGTCGGTACAAGAACAATGACCTTCAAAGTGGGGTGGAAGCCTCCACAGGAAAGAGGAAGAAGGGTGGGAAGAAGGTGCTGCAAGAATCTCAGCCCCCAGAGGAAACTCCATTAGGCAATGATGCAAATAAGAGAAGAATTCCTGCCCTGGTTATGTGGTACTTGCCAGTGACCGACCGCTTGAGGCGTATGTTCCTAAACCCTAAGGAAGCCGCACTGATGACATGGTGGGATGATGAGCGCAAGGTGGATGATGATACGATCGCACACCCGGCCGATTGTAGCCAGTGGCAATCGTTCGATGCCAAGTACAAAGCAGAATTCAGTGATGACCCACGGAATGTACGGTTCGGCTTGAGCACTGATGGAATGAATCCCTTCAATGAGAGGATGACCGACCACAACACATGGCCAGTCATGTTGACCATGTACAACCTCCCAACGTATTTCTGTTAGAAGAGGAAGTACCTTCTTCTCACCATTCTTATCTCCAGCCCCAAACAACCAGGCATTGATATAGACGTGTTCTTGGAGCCTCTGATGCAAGAAATGGAGAGGCTATGGAGGTATGGGGAGCCGATGTACGATGCGTTCCGGCGGGAGGACTTTATATGCAAAGCAATAATATTTGTTACTACCAATGATTACCCCGCGCTGTTTGCCCTGTCTGGACAGTTCAAAGGCAAGACTAGATGCTTAGTCTGTTTGGATGGTACTAAATGGGTGTTCCTAGATGGATCCAGGAAGATAGTTTACATAAGGAACCGGCGCTTCTTAAAGACAGGTCACAAGTACTGCGGCAAATTGTACCTAAGATACTATGGCAACATCCCAGAGGATGAACCCCCTCTAGAGAGACGTCTAATGGAGAACATGTGTTCAGAATGGTCCAAAACATACACATCGTTTATGGAAAGAAGAATCCGGATGGAACGATTAGAGATAGAAGCACACCTCCCATCGAAGGCGTACCATTCAAGAAGCAATCGATCTTCTTTCAGTACCTGCCTTATTGGCCAGACTTGGAGGTCCCCCATGCCATTGATGCGATGCACGTGCAGAAGAATGTCTTTGAGAGTCTCATGGCTACCTTGATGGACACGGGCAAGTCAAAGGATGGTCTCAGATCACGGAAAGACATGGTGCAGGTGAACGTGATGCGAGAGCTTTGGCCGGTATAGCAAGATAATGGCAAGTACAGTCTTCCCGCGGCTAGCTTCAACCTAACCCTAGAGGAGAGGAGAGCTATATGCAATTTCCTTAGGGGGGTCAGAGTGCCGACTAGGTTTTCGGCGACCCCGAAGAAGCTAGTGTCGATGAAGGACCTATCATTAACATACTGCAAGGCTCACGATTGTCATGTGATGCTGACAGTGTTCCTACCAATTGCAATCAAGGCTATAAAGCCAGAGTTCCTAAAGATGACCATCACCCGCATGTGCTACTTCTTTTCGAAGATCTCACAGAAGACGATTCGCAGGCAAGAGCTGAGTGACCTACATGAATTCATGGTGGAGACCCAGAACCAGCTAGAGATGTGTTTACCTCCCGCTTTTTTTGATATAACGGTACATCTCATGATTCACCTGGTTCATCAGATTGAGACGCTGGGCCCTAGCTTCTTGCATGAAATGTGGTCCTACGAGCGGTTCATGTCGGTTCTAAGCCGATACGTGCATAACCGAACACACCCAGAGGGCTCTATGATAGAGGGTTACAATTCTGAAGAAGTCATCGAGTGCTGCCAAGAGTGGCTAAAAGTACAGAGAGGGATTGGTAATCTCGATTCTCGTCACAAGGGAAGGCTAGCTAGGAAGGGCATAAGTGGTAGGAAAGTGTTCCTCGACAATGATTACAGAGAGGTGAGTCGGGCGCATTACAGTGTCTTGCAGAGTATGGCAGTGATGCAACCGTACATTGATGAACACATGGCTATCATTATGGCCGAGAGGAATGGCCGTTCAGATGATTGGGTCATGAAACAGCATAAGCAACGCCTAACATCATGGTTGAAGGACCAGAACATACAGCCTGGAGAAACCATAGATTCTATTACCATCAGTCGGTTGGCGGCCGGGCCATCGAAATAGGTGATGTCTTGGAATGCTTATGACATCAATGGGTACACATACTATACCGACACAAAGGACAGGAAATCTGTGAATCAGAACAGCGGCATCCGAATAGAGGCTCTCGACGGAGTGGGGCGAAAGGTGCTGTACTTTGGCATAATTGAAGATATATGGGAACTTGACTATGGAAGGGATATAAAGGTGGCCCTATTTCGATGCCGCTAGATCAAGCAACATCAATTAAATGAGATTGGACAGAGAGTTGTCGACCTCCAGAATGTAGGCTACCAGGATGACCCTTGGGTGCTCGCTGAACGAGTCGCGCAAGTCTTCTATATGCCCGACCCGCAAAGTAACCTCCCCCCAAAGAAGAAGACAAAGCACGTGGTGGCCTCTGGAAAACAACATATCATCGGAGTTGATGGCGTGGACGATGTTGAAGCTTACAATAAGTGTGATGAGATGCCGCTATTCACAGACTTTTGTAAGAAGGTCGAGGCTGTGGAAAAGAACCTGCCCAAAGATGTATTGCCATGGGAACGAAAAGGTGTCAAGGGAAAAGTTGTCATGGTGGGCTAGCTAGTTTATGTAAGTGTGTCAGTGTTCATAAGACTACATTCATGTATGTGTGTGTGAGACTACATTTATGTATGTGTGTGAGACTACATTCATGTATGTGTCTGTGAGACTACATTCATGTATGTTTGTGTGAACAATGTGTACTAAGAATTTAACAAATTATGAAATTACCAAAATAAAAGTTGTAGATCTCCATGAGTTATTCAACTTTGGTATTCATTACTTTTTCAGTTGAAATGATTTGGGGGTCCAAATTTTGGTTCGAACTTGTCATTTTTTCAAAATTCAAATTTGAAAGGTTCAAATTTTGTCAAATGACAAGATGACTAAAATAAAAGTTGTAGATCTTGATGAGTTGAACAACTTTTGTATTCATCACTTTTACATCTGAAATCATTTAGGGTTTGAAAATTTGGTTTGAACTTGTCAAATTCCAAATTTCAAATTTTAAAATGTGTAAAACATTGTCACATCCAAGTTTGATCAAACTTAAATGCTGAAGCATGATTTTAGAAATTTTTAGGAAAAGAAACCATCACATTTGGAGTTAGTATGAGGGAGAACAACTAGTTATAAAGTTTACCCACAGATTAAAAAGAGAAACCACACTATTCTAGATGATCCTTACATGATCATAGTGAATAGTGTGATTTCTTTTTTTAATCTGTGGGTCAACTTTGTAACTAGTTTTTCTTCCTCATACTAACTCCAAATCTGATGATTTTTTTCCTAAATTTTTCTAAAATAATTCTCTATCAATTTATTTTGTTGGTTTTGTCAATATATACATATGAAATGTATGAGCAATTTAAATTTTGAATTTCAAAAAAATGCAACTTCAGACAAGATTTTGGTACCCCAAATGTTTTCAGCTGAAAAAATGATAAATACCAAAGTTGAATAACTCATCAAGATCTACAACATTTGTATTGGTCATTTCTTCATATGATAAAGTGGTAATGACATTGTTCACAAATGTGACACATCTCTCATAAGGTTTTATAAACTATATGAGACATGTGTAAGATTAGTGAATAATGTGGGCTAAGAATTTGTCAAATGAAAAAATGATCAAAATAAAAGTTGTAGATATTCATGAGTTGAACAACTTTAGTATTCATCACTTTTTATGTTGAAATCAATTTGGGTCTCAAATTTTGGTTCGAACTTATCGTTTTTCAAAATTTCAAATTTGAAAGGTTCGAATGTTGTCAAATGACAAGATGACTAAAATAAAAGTTGTACATATTAATGAGTTGAACAACTTTGGTACTCATCACTTTTTATGTTGAAATCATTTTGGGTCTCAAATTTTGGTTCGAACTTGTCATTTTTTCAAATTTCAAATTTGAAAGGTACAAATTTTGTCAAATGACAAGTTGACCAAAATAAAAGTTGTAGATATTAATGAGTTGAACAACTTTGGTATTCATCACTTTTTATGTTAAAATCATTTTGGGTCTCAAATTTTGGTTCAAACTTGTCATTTTTTCAAATTTCAAATTTGAAAGGTTCAAATTTTGTCAAATGACAAGTTGACCAAAATAAAAGTTGTAGATATTAATGAGTTTAACAACTTTGGTATTCATCACTTTTTATGTTGAAATCATTTTGGGTCTCAAATTTTGGTTCAAACTTGTCATTTTTTCAAATTTCAAATTTGAAAGGTTCAAATTTTGTCAAATGACAAGATGACCAAAATAAAAGTTGTAGATCTTCATGACCTCTACAACTTTGATTTTCATTTGAGATCATTTGGTGTCTCAAAATTATTTTAGTAGTTTTGATTTTAATTTTTTAAAATTTAATTTTTTTCCCATTTTGATTTAAATTTTTGAAAAAAAAATTCAACTGTAGGGGCGGTTTATAACCTCAGCCGCCCCTACAGTTTCTCTGTAGGGGCGGCTTATAACCTCAGCCGCCCCTACAGTGCTCTGAGGTATATCAGTGACCGTCGCTGTGGCCACCCGTTGAGTGTTGGGCAAAATCTCCTGTGGACGCCGTCAGGCTGCCCAATTCCTCGGCGGCTAGGGTTCCCGCGGCACCGAGGAGGCGAGGACCGCAGGCTCCCGACGCGTCTTCGGCGGCCGGCCCCCTCCCTCTCCCTCTCCGCTCGCCCAGATCCGGAGCGAGGAGGCTAGGGTTCCCGCCGCACCGAGGAGGCGAGGACCGCAGGCTCCCGACGCGTCTCCGGCGGCCCC